>NW_027656137.1:0-157716 GCF_964235325.1 Thermobia domestica
ATCATAAGGCTCGAGGGGTCAACCGCAACATTTTAAATGGGAACAAGGGGCGGACGATATTTCTCTGGATAGATACAACACCGCCTATAAGAAACATTTGCCATATGAAGCACGGGTTTCAAAATGGCCGCCAAAAATGAACGTTGTTCTTGTCACCGAGCAGATATTTTTGGCGGCCATTTTGAAATCCCATATATATTTCTGATAGGCGTTGTTGCATATTCCATGATTTATCGAAAGAAATATAAATATAACTCGACCGATGGCGCTATTTGAAATTTTGAAGTTGGCCCCTGGGACCCTATGTTGGTGGACTTGGGGGCACTTGCGTCTCACAGAAGTTTGTCGCCCGCTGATATGGGTACATTCCTGCACAACTGGATGTGTCACATTTTTTCGCTTTGAAATATTTCAGTCACAGAGTTAGGTGGGACACACTGGATATATCATATATTCGGTGATAGTACTGCAGACACAACACACAGCAGATATAGCCTTTGATTATGTTTGCTTTCTACAGTTGTGGATATGTGATAGAAAGACCACCAAAGGTTCCGACACCTCTAGAGTACTGTTTCGAGACATTCACAGGCGATCATTGTACCATGTGTGACGGATTGGCAGTATTCCTCTGTGCTCACTGCAAATGTATCTTCTGTTTGGACCATTGTCTCATCGAACAATTGCACGTACAATGTGGACGAGCATGTAAAAATGATGCGAAGGCTAATGCCTCTTGCCGGAATTTTCTTTTTGTGAAGCGAGTGGCCTAACTATATTAGAATTGTCTGGATTTTCATGGCCAGTGTTGCCAACTTTGGAACTCGTTTTTCTTTTCGACTCTAGGTACGTCGGTTTCCTGCATAGTTGGTGCTTTCTTGTTTTGTTAATTCTAATATGCACAGCTCGTGATCAAATGTGGCGCATTATGGCCAACTTCGTCTTTTCCGTATTTTTCGTACTTCTGTTTTTTCTATTCTATTTTGTTAGATTGTACCACTGATTATACACGTCATATCTTATGTTCTACATGACACTGAATACTGCACTCACTCGATATGGCAATCTTTGCAAAACATGTACTTTTTATTGCAGTTGACAACACTGTTAACCCTACTGGTGGCCTTCATTTGTTCCCTATTGTGGCAAGTCTCTTTCTATACATCACTTATCACCATTGTATTTTGCCGTGACCCCCCTTTTTTTTGCGGAATTTGGAATTTCCCCCTTGTCCAACCTTGCTGTTTCCCGAACTTCCGCCCCTTATATTTCTTGAACCTATTGCTATGGGCAGCTAAGTTTTTGGGAATGCTCATCTCTGTTACAGCTCTTTCAACTGGCATAGGCCACATCTTTCACTGCAACTATCATTTTCGGAAGGTTCCCTTGTGAGGAAGAACAACAAAGTGTAAGACAACTACGTTATTTTTTATTTTCGTATCAGTCGGTAAGTAAACGAAAGTGGGTTTCTTACCCCCTTTTTAAGTTCGCAGATACTCAATGAATAATCCCTAAAAGTATGAGCGTCCAGCTCCTTCTGGAACTGATGCGGTCTTACGTATACTATATCCACCTTTTTTTTTTGCTCAGGTAGCCTAGAACAATATGAAATTAGTACTCTCTTGTCAATGTAATATATTATACTGAGTTATACTGAGTTAAGTTTCATTAATCAAAATGATATGATAATTGAAGTTTAAAGTTAGAAACATTACTTTCTACTTTCTGTTATTAATTACGGTAAGTGATATTGACAAAAAGAAACAGTAATATTACCAGCACAAAAATGATTAAATATTGTATAATCACAAAACGTTATAAAGATTTATGTATTTTAAATTGAAGTATAGTGTTTGAAACACATTTGAGTTTTTATCCAGGCATATTACATAACATATTTTAGACATTTTTAAAATTGACTGTGAATAATCATGTTTTGATTAAACATTTCAGTACTTGCCTTGGACTTGAAAACTGCTATTTTACAGTTAAACCTAACGTAAACTTGTCTGTAGATTTTTTAAAACATGAAAATCTAAATTTACTATGAGCAAGTGAATATAATGTTACATTCTATTTAAAGATAAACCAGAACACTAAAGTCATAATAATAGATGCCTGAATTTCAGATTATAAACCAATAACCTTACAGAAAAAATAATATATTAGATACTCATTAAATACTTCTCACTTCCACTGCACAAAATCACTTAGCACATACAAACTTCATAAATCTCCCACTCAAACTGACACATGAAGGTGGACAGTGCTAAAGTTGTGGTACGGCGTGCCCCTAGCCTGCCCGGAAGGATGATTTTCCCGCACCTGCGGTCATTTGGTAAGAACTCTCTGGACAAGCTAGAAGTTTTATTTGAAACATTTTGTTGCAGCGTTATCAAGTTTTTAGTAATAATAACAAAATATTCAACATTATGTTGAAAAATCTACTTTTTCCGCAATTTATTTCAATAGCGCCATATACATTTACTTTAACTAAAAACACATAATTACGTAGTTTAAAGACCATAATGTGAGGAAACTAACTTTAAAAAACCATATTGATACGAGCTGACTTAATCGAGTTATTGACATTTCAATGTAGGTATGTAAAATTTACATGTTTAGGGCTGTGGGAGGGAAAGCAAGAGGGAGGTAGGTTTGGGAAGTTTTGAGGAAATACTTCTCTTATCATGTAATAACAAGCAAAGATTCAGCTTTTTACTAATTAGTTCCGACAAAAGCCTTTTTTCCCCTTTATTGACTGGACTACAAAAAGAATTATAGAAAAATTAAAAGTTTAATTTGTTTCCAATTAATTGTTTAAATTAAACTATATAAAGCCTTGATTTAATTAGAGCGGATGAACTTATTATAGAGTAAAGTATTGGGTCCATGCATAAGTCCTTGCGTTTTTTGGGGGGTTGGCAACAATGCGGCTTGAAGCGATTTTATATCGTTATTCTGTTGTTTTACCGTAGTTTGGCGTTTGTGTGTTGTGCTGGTGAAACAAGTTTTCTTGATTGTGAGCGTATTATTGTATATATTTCAGACAATCTAACATGGAATGTCAAGTTGAGAAAAGTGATCATTTCCGTCTCATTTTATTCTTCGAGTTTAACCGAGGATCCAGTGCAGCAGAAACTGCGAGAACAATTTGTGCAGTGTACGGGAATGAAGTAATTGTTGGAAGAACAGCACATAAAAGCTTCTCTTGACCAATGGCTAACAGGTTGCTTCCAATCAAAACCAAAATAGTTCTACAGACGAGACATTGAACTGGTACCTGAACGTTGCCAAAGGTCAGATAGTGGAGGTGAATACATCACTGAGTGATTCTGAGTTAATGTGAGTAACAGTAAAATGTATGCAATGTATTGTTACACTCGTAGAATATGTTAATGTTACGTCTATGTTGCATTTGTATTTGAATTAACAGAACAGCAGAATAAAAATGAAATATAAAATATAAGAACCGCACGAACGCATGCATCGACCCAATAATAGTGATAGTTTGGTATTCTGAGTTGCTGGAATCTCTATTGAGTACGAGAGCCAATCTTGTAATCGTTTCCTCCACAAAGTTTGTTCGTTCTACCCAGAATCTGGATATCCTCACTTGAATTTTTGTTTCTTTAAATAACACATATCTGAACAACTTCCTCAAAGTTACACAGAAATCAGAATAAATATTTTTGTAGCTGTTTCTTTACAGAGAATTAGAATACTTGTCTATTCTTTATCTAGATATAGTTATAAGTTTTAGGTTCTTTGGTTTCCTGACATAAGACGAATCCATGCTCTATATTACTCATGAGACGTAAATAAAACATAAAACAAAATCGATATGTAGCAAATATCATTTCGCTATGAAAGCAGATAAAACTAAATATTAATTTAGCGTAATTCAACTATTTGAACAAAATATTCGTTAAGACGAAAAAATGTAAACTTTTACATTTTCGAATTACAATGTTAATACGTGACCATGAAACATAATATTGCTCACTTATTATTCTTATTATATTTCAATGTTTAACAATATCAAAATGCCTGATTCAACATACATACTTGTAACGCAACATGTGCGAATCCATTCTTCAAAATGAACAATTCATGATCCCTTTTTTTAAGCATTCCTTCCAAAGAATCGAATGGAAGATGAACACTTTGGGCTGAAATTCGGCTTAGAAGAACACTTTTGTAGCATAATAACACCAGCAGTCCAAACAGCAGAGATGAAAGTACAATTACTCTTCCAGATATACTGAATGGAACGAACTTAAAACCTGAAAAATAATTTTAAGAAAGAAATAGTTTGTTCTTAGGTGTACGGGGGATGCAATACTATTCTAAGCAGGGATGGGCACGAGTCGAGCTAAAACTCGACTCGAATTCGAGTCGAGTCAAAGGTAATTTTCTCAAGTCGGGTTCCGAGCCGAGTCACTGTTTTTGAAGTCGAGTTTCGAGTCGAGTCGTGTTTGATGAATGGCTTGCTCGTTCAGCTCGTTTTAACTCGTTTTGAAATCATGTCCTGATTAGACTGGAAAGCGAAAGGCATGAGAAATGTAAGCAGTAACATGGAATACTTTTAGTGTTGCTCACGAGAGGGGACACTACTCGCATCTCCTCTCGTCTTGATAACAAGAGCACAAAGGAATTTTATAACCAGGCAGTCTCAAATGTCGTTAGCACCAGAATAAGTATATATTGTGGTTCTAACCATCAAGGCTGAGATCTGCATGGTCGAATTTTTGAGCTCAGGCAGAAGCTAATCCCTGGTAGTGATGTCAACCTGCTGGACATGGTTCAACTGAGCGACCAACTCGAGCCGGCATGGTTGGGATGAGCCATCGATTCGCCTCAATTAAGCCGACTCGCTTGAGGTGAGCCATCAGCTAGAGCCAGCTTGGTTGGGATAAACCATCAGCTTAGTTCGGCTCACCCGGGCCGAGAAATTTTGAACAGGTTTGGACGGCGACCTATTGCTTTTAACAATTTAGCTCGAGCCCGAAAACTTACTCCTCTGGAACTAAATCCAGAATCTCATGAAAGATTGCCTTGTCTCCTAGTCTTCACGACTACCGAGGTCGACAGTCAACTAGATTTTAGTACCAACCACCTATCTTTCATGTTTATACATGGTGTTATAATAATAATAATATTAATATTAATAATAATAATAATAATAATAATAATAATAATAATAATAATAATAATAATAATAAGTAGTAGTAGTAGTACTAGTAGTAGTAATATTATCATTGATAATAATTATATTGTCAATGTAGGATCATTGAAAAAGTACTTGAAACTACACACAGGATTTGGCTTGAATTCGCTCGTTTTGACTCTACTCGACTCGACTCGAAACTAGACCTGATTTCGAGTCGAGTTGGAGGAAACTTTTCGATTCTATTTGTCGAGTCGAGCTTAAAGATGTCTTTTCGAGTTGAGTCGAGTTATAAAGAAAACTTGCTCGAACTCGCTCGTGCTCATCCCTAATTCTAAGTTTCTATAATATAATTTTATTCTATGACGTTAAATATGATTACTTCATTTGTAAATACAACGTATCAGTCTTTAATCCATAGTCGTCACCTTTTCGGGGTAGATCGAATTGCCCCTCCATTTACGTTCATCGCCGTTCAAGGAGGGTCATTTCATGATAAAACATTCATACTCCATATTATACGATATGAATATGATTTTACCACTTTAAATGATGCAAGGAATCAATTCACCACATTCCCAAAACAAAAACAAAGAAAGAAAACCTTAAGTGAAATTGAAGTGCTATCTGCCTCACTTCAGTAAAATGTCTATTATCAGAGTTCGCAGAAATAATATACACTTCTGATGGTTTTGAGTCAAATAATCCCTCAACTTGACTAATGCAACACGGAATAGGTCCACCATACCATTTCACAAGAAAAACTAAAAGAAAAATAATTTAAATAACTGCTGGTGCTGCGCCATAATCTGAACCAAAGATATTTTCTTAAGGTTAAGCATACAGCTAATCTGGGAACTGTAAATTTTAACAGAACGCCAACTGGGCTCCCTAAAAATGATAAAGATGTGTTATGCTCCAGCATCACAGCTATGCTGTTGTTAATGGTTTTTCATTGTTTTTTAATTATGTATTTATTCCACGTTTCAATTTATTTGTTCTCTTGTTCATGAATCATCAGTTCACCAATATAAATTTTCATATTGAGAAACACTAATAATGTAACCAACATATTGTCTATCTGCACCCATAAATAACTCTAATGGAAAGTACTATAGGAATGTGATCGTTGGTCTGTATCATATTGTAGCAAAAACAGAAGAAAATCGATTTGCAGTTATAATACTTGTGATTTAAGATGAAATGAATGTTATAATTTAAATACAGAATAACTTAATGCTTGAATACGTTTTAATTGTGCTCATGACTCGGTAAAGTTATCTCGGAAGAAAATAATAATTAGTGGCCTTTTTCAAGGTAATAATAAGTTTAATTTATATAATGTCTGAAAATATTTATTTGTGGGTTACGAAGCTGGATAAAATGTTGAATTAAGCTAATCTTAGGGAAGCTTTGCTTCCCCTTTTCCTATGCTACTGCATAGCCATACCATTAATGAAATCTAGAATGCGCAACTACTAACTCGAAATGTTTTCAATAATCCAAAATTACCAGTTTCTTGTTTTCATGATGGAATTTTACACAAATTGATGAGGTTATTTGTATTCTGCTTGTAATACATGACGATGACGATGAAGATCGAAAGGATATAACAAAATTAATAAAAAGACACGTTAATTACCTACTGTGGCATAGCAATATTCACGATAATATTGTGTTAATGAAGATCCTGTTCTAAATAATTATTTTGTAAGTCTGTACTCTAAGCCTTTTCATTACAGTTACCGTAGAATATGTGGGTAATAACAGGAAAGGAGTGTGTACAATTGTTAAATGAAGTTAAATACTGTATTAATAGTTATACAGTTAATGGAATATGTATGGTGTATACATATTTTAAATTAATGCATATGGCAAATAATTTAAATAATTATTTTATATAAAGATAGGAATTTTACTTAGATTGCACATTCGCCTGTTATGAAGACGCCAGACCTAGCTGTATGAAGAAGGATTGGGTTGTACAAGGCTTCTGAAGTAAATGATACATGATGACATGTTGCTATCTGAAAGTAGTTGCATTTTATGCCACATCTTCGGTAATCTAACGAACCAACAGCTTTATCTTTGTCTCAACATTATTAGGTCTTTATTTGCACAGGATACGAGTAACTATTCAAAATTTAATCTAAATTAGAAAATACATGCATAAACTGAATAACATTATATCAACTTAACCTAATTTAAACTCTTGAAAGCTTACTACAAAACTTCTGAACTTAACCTAATTTTGCTGCATTTCGGAAATGCACTACAATGATTAAATTTAAACTGTACAATGAAGGCTGCCGATATATGGAGTTGTAAAAGAAGACAGTCGGATGCCTACCTTTTATCTCTGTATTCCTTCTGTGAAGTTCAATTGTAATGTCGCTTTTCTGAAAATGTTGATTTCCTATTATGTTTCAATATTTAATGATACATTGCTATTGTTATTAATTATGTAATAAACATTGTACTTCAGCGTTAGCTTTGAAGATGAACTTCCATAAAGATATTATCCGTTATAATTACTTTTTATGTATTTATTATCTGAAATAATTTAAGTGTCATAATTGTTTCTCTGCATTTGGAGTACAAATAATTCATCCATTCGCTCATTCACGTATTTGAAGACACGGTGTTAAATCTGTCCCGTGTAGTGTGATTTTGGAACTTAATCGGTACCACACTTACTTTCCACCGAACCGGAATCAGCGTTATTTTCCGCGGTTTTCTACACGCGGTGGCGACCTAGAAATAATGCAATGCTTTTACAATTTTCTGTTGCGATGCTGCCGTCAAAGATCTGAAGGAAATCTGGTGTACGTGATTTCTTGGAGAAGGACGGGAGTGCTACAAATGTTTATTAAGATTTAAAATTGTAGGGGCATATTTCATATGTTATATTTTTCTAGGGGAGGCCAAATACTAATGCAAGTACCCCTCCAGGAAAAGTTCCAGGCTAGGGCGCTTCTTGAACCCTCCACTGCGTTAAGAATAAGACACGCCATAATTAAAATATAACATTACAACATTCCACTGAGAAAAGAAAATGTAGGTGGCGTGCTTAAAGAGGTAGCTTACATGAGTAATTTCCGTAGTTTTTGGACTTAACGTACAGCAGACTTATAACTCAAAACGATGTTTTATAATACTTTCCGTATAACTGTTCCATCTATACGTACTTCCCGTATGAAACAATCTAGGCGGTCAGGATCTCACATACAAATGGACGTATATAACATATAGCTGAGGAAGATAACATAAGTATATGCATGTGATATACGGAAGACTGTTGGACGTCAGACATCCTGCTGCATGGATATACGGATAGCGTATCCTCCGCACTGATTTCTGTAGTAAGCAAGGGGATACCGTTTACCATATATTTTTGTACAATATACTGCTGTCATGAGAAGGGATTCTTCTCAGTGTGAATGGCATCCTGTAAAGCACAGGTTTCAGTAAGGAAAGTACGTGCGCACTCATGAACCCTCCGAGCTTCCGAGCATTACTTCAATATTTAGAAAATACAGACGCAAAAATATCATATATTTTTACATTTATTGATTTAAATTTAAATGTCATATTAATATTATAATGGCCATTTCCAATTCATTTTCACATATAGCCTTTGTCTTTTACCTACAGACTAGTGCTCACGCCGATTATATATGTGAACCCGAGATCGATCCAAAATGGGAGTCACTCTTGAGCGCATTACGGTAGTTCGTTTTGTATTACCACGGGAAAAAGTGTATTCACACATCCTGCAACGTTAGATAACCAACAATACCGTTGAGGTTGGTTGGCTGAGAACTAAGTAAGGCATTATACAAATGCACTATTTTCCTCGAAAGATGTCACTGCAGCAAACGGCAAAAAATAGAAAAATATCCATGCCTCTGCAATTAATAAAAAATCGAATAGAAAACACCGTTTAGTATATACAGAGCAATTGATATCACGAAAAGTCACAAAGAGATCTTATTTAACCTTATACATACAAGAAAAAACAATGTTGGCCAAAGATTCACTTTATTTCAGAGGTTACAGCATTTTGTAATATCTCCGAATGTTTTATTATTCGTTTCATTTCAACGTTACCTCCACTTTTGTTAGTTTTCAGTTTTGATATATCTACTGAAACTTTATGAAAAAATATCACGTCGTGAAGGCTGATTTGACTCTCGTGAAACAAACATAGTTTACATTTTAAAAAAAGAATTATTATTATTATTTGACATAACACATTAAGCTAACAAGAATAATTTCCGGTGTTAAATTATTATTTTCCAGTGTGTTGGGAAATTGCAATCGAAAAACGGGCATTCTAAGAAAGTAAAAACAAGATGTGCAGTGTGTGAAATTTAGTTTGTGAAAACTATTGCATGAATAGAAAACATGTTATATGTTTCAAATATGACAAATAGTGAAAATATATATCTTTGACATCCCTTCCTGTACTCTAAGTGAACGAAAATTGTAATTTCATAAAGAAGAAGAAACAAATTTGAACTATAAGTATGAATATGGAAAAATGTTCTTTATAATATTTCAATAAGATCTATCTCTACTTTCTCTCTCTCTCCCTCTTTCTCTTGGTTAATACTTGAGTGATTATTGCATCTCATCTCTAAATGAAGAATTATTACAGCAAAGAGAATTTAGCATTCACTACATAAGAACAAATGAAATTTAATAGTTCCCCCAAAGCCCTTGCCCGTTAAATAAAAGCTTAAACGCACAGAATAGCATACAGTTAACCCTGTTGCGCTAGAGTGGATTTGAACTGAAGACCATGGGATTACCAGAACATCGCCTATAACACCTGAACTATTATTCCACTACCGATGAAGTCCCCTAACTTGCTAAAATACTATTCATAAAATAAACAAGAGAGGGAGAGGGAGTGTGTGAGAGAGATGAGAGAGAGACAAAGAGAGAAAGAAAGAACAAAACAATTTAATGAATAAACAAATAAGGAACTATCACTTTCCAAATGAAGGTTAAAGTAACCAAGTCTCGGTTAGTACAACACTTTTGAAGAAATCTTGTAGGATACTAATAACCAAGCAGTAGTCGTTTAAATCATAATTTGCCTAGTTACTGAGAAAATTGGCAAACCATTTTTTTTCGAAATGTGAATATTTATTTATTTATTTATTTATTTATTTATGGTTACATATAGATCACAACAGGTATATTACCTAATGATAGTGACCTAGTCAGTTTGTATATAGGTACAGCATGCATGAATTCACATACATAATTACAAATACACATTTATAGATATGGCCATTTTAATTAATGAATCTTCAATAGGATTGCACAATAGTTCTTAGAGAACGGTCATTTATGGTAAATATATACAGTTCAGGGTTACTTTCAGCATAGGAATTAAAAATATAACACATTCTCCTAATAGGTTACATGTATAGCGTATTTGTTCTAGCAGTAGGTAAATGAAAAGTAATATTTCTAGGACGCGTGCGTTTACATGGAACATGTAATTCTAACTGGGATAGTAAATACTAAGGGTCTATATTATTTTGCAATAATTTCATTAAGAAAATCAAAAGTTGGGCGCTACGCCTGTCTTCGAGAGATGAGATATCGTGCTTACGAAGGAGGTCGGTATATTTTTCGAATTTAGGATATAGTCCGGTTTCTTTATAAGTTAAGTACCTCACAAAACGAGATTGAATCGCTTCAAGACGTGTTTTGTTTTTTTGACTGTGATTTTCATTAACTTACTCGGTTACTTTGGTCAAGAAGAATGAAGCATTAAGTTTTTAGTTTGTTTTAATTCCTGGTTAAAAGGAGTTTTGTATTCACTCGTTTAAATTTGCAAAGTAACTTCTCCCAAGTAGTGCTATGATAAAATTTTCTGCTTAGATCGTGTTATATTGAATCACTATACTAATTTATTATATTGGAACTTATTTTTCGTCATACATTATATATACAGGAGCGTCGTTAGCGGGTACACTTCTGTTCTGAAAAACCTAGGAACTTTTTCAGTGATTAAGTTCTAAAAGTGAACCTTGTGTCCATCACTATTTCTTTAGATCTGTGCAGAGGAAATTATATTTTCCCTTCTTTCTTTATATAGACACTAGCTGCACGAACAACTTTGTGACGACGCACATTTGGCCAAAGTGCCAAAAAAAAAGTTGACTTTATTGGATATCCTGTTAAGAAACTCTCATGAGACGACTATGCCTTTATGCCTATATACGAAATATGATTAAATGTTATTGTCTTATTGCCTAGAACGATTATTGTTGACTGTAATTGCAATATTTGTGTTTGTACTTCGTCATACTCTGATTTCACATGATGAGCCGTTTCCTTTTTTATCTTAAAGGCAATTGGTTGACACTACCTTGATGATGGAGTCATGTTCTTAAAGAATATTATTGTGCTCTTATAATTAGACTCACACACGTGCAATGGCACCATGGTACATAAAAGTATGTTGGAATTCACGTTGTCGCCATCCGACAACTCATAACTATATGTTTAATCAAAGACATATATATAAAATAATCATTTTGTGACTTTTTGATAAAAACACTTCTCTTGGCAACACTAGATAGCTAATCTGAATTTGTTGCATTAATAGGTATAGGAAGAAAAAGAAAAGGAAGAATAGCGTTGGCGGGTTGAGCGAGAGAAGAACGGAAGGGAGTGACTGTTCTTTTCAATACGACAAGTGGCAAATTACACTCTTATTTAGTGTTGTAAATGATCCAAACTCCTTTTAAATGTGTGATTCACGTAAAAATGTAAGTTTCGTATGATAGTTGCATTAATAAAGGAGAATAAAGAGAGAGAAAGGTAAGATGGTCTGTAAAATGAATGCAAGAAGTATCAATGTGCAGTGTTAATAGCCTTAACATATCCAGAAGTGTATACTACGCTCAGAAAAGTGAAAATAAAAGAATCATACTTCAAACTAATTGTGTGTTCCTAGGTAATTGTGTGGTGAAAGATTACTATACTGCATATTTGTCTGACAACAAAATCAGTGTTTTGGGGCAACTTATCCTACGGCTAGCGGGGTGTTGATCGTCATAATTTAAGAATAGTCTGTTTTTTTATTCCTACCGTGAAATTTTATATTTATGACGATAACTAACGGCCTATCGGTTTACGGTGCCAACATCAATAGGTCAAATTCAGTGTCGCCAGAGTGTGCACATTGTATATGAATAACATGTATATAATGTGTGATCATTACGAACATAGCGACAAAAGATTATGAGACTCAGGGTTGCCAGTGCACATGATATCCGCGTTGTTAGAAATGTATATGCAGTAGTGTCAATAAGAGTGCTGGAGTTGCCAGTGATTACAGTTCAACATTGCAGCGCATTCGTCAACAAGAACAGTAGGGTTGCTAGTCATTACATAGCTTACGTTAGCAACAAGTACTGAGTGTTAATGTCAACAAGAGTGTGGGGGTTGCCAGCGGGTATAATTCCAATATTTGAGTCAACAAGGAAAACAAGTGTTTAAGGCTGCCAGTGACTGCATGTCAGTTGCCAGCGTGTGATTGATATTAATTAGTGTTCCTAACCGAAGAAAGGATTATTATTGAAAGGCTATTTTATACTGTATCGCCATCATTCAGTTAAGGAGCGGTAGGGTATATAATAACAACATGGATCAAGAACAGCAATCCCAAGAAGAGGCCACTTCACATGTGGACATAATACGAGAATTGTTTAAAGACCTAGCAGTTCAAGTGCACACGCTACAGGGTGGACTGAAAGAGGTGAATGAACACGTCACGCAAGGAACAGAGCAAATGAATGAACGTATAAAGGAAGTGATAAAGGAAGTGAATGAACGCGTCATGCACGGGTTTGAGCAAGTAAATGAACGCGTTGCGCAAGCAACAGAACAAATGAACAATCGTATAAATGAAGTAAATGAACGTGTCACGCTTGGGTTTGAACAAGTCAATGAACGCGTTACACGCGTAACGGAACAAGTTAACCTTTTTCAAGAGCAAGTGAATACTGAAGTTGCAGTAGTGAAAAATGATTTACAGAAGAAAAATAAGGAAATTCGAGACGAAGTTACCGCTGTAAGAGTACATCAAAAGGAGGAAGGCCTAATACAGGAGATTCAACAACGCCAGCGAGAACATGAAGAACGTATACAAGATTTGGAAGAAGTGGTGAAAGACGCAGAAGAGCGGAATGAGGTGCCGGACGCTCACAGTCACGGCTACTATTTGCCAACGCAAGAACGGAGAGCACGAGGGCACACCAGTCCTGTAAGTAGCGAAGCAAGTGATGAACAGCCTTTAGATCTAACGTGTGGAACGAGAACTAAGCGAAATGAAACTTCTTTTGTCAAGGAAATAGACGACAGAAAGGGAGAATATTCCAGTGGACTAACGAGGAAGAAGAAGAAACGACCCAGGAGAATTACCGAAGAAAATGAAGTAGTCTGGAACAGAAGTGAAGGAGATTCGGGAAATGCAAAGGAACTGAGGAAACAGGTCTCCATTTCATCAAGTGAAGAGAGTGATGCGTACGGTATGAGACGCAACACGAAAAGAAGTGCTGAGGATTTATACGAAGTGAAACGTAAAGAACCACTACCTATTAAACTATCAGCAATAAGGCAGTTTTCGAAGTTCGGTGGTCAGCCCTACGGAGCATTAGTATCATCATTCCTTAGTAGAATTGAAGAGGAAGCTGATGTGGTGAATTTATCCCGACAACAGCTGCTAAGGATTATCCCCCTACTACTAGACGATCCTACGAAAAGCTGGTTTAAGCTACAGCCAGAGCCATTTGCGTCATACGAAGAGTTCTCACGAGCTATGATAAATACGTTCCAATCACCGCAAGTGGTAGCGAGCCGACTTACTACGTGCCGCACTCAATATTTTAATCACAAAGCCCGTGCAACAGTGAAGCAGTTCGCAATAGAAAAATTTCATCAAATTAGGGAGTTGTGTCCAACCGTACCAGAAGCACAAATAGTGTCAGATATTGTAGCATTGCTCCCATGGAAGTATAAGGAAGCATTAGTAGTGAGACCAGTTTATACTTTCCCTGAGTTCATCGCTACGATCGAAAGGATCGAATCGTTACGAACCATGGATATGAAGCATAAGCAAGAGAGAAGCAATGCGGCGGACAAGAATAATCAGAAATCGTTTGTTAACCAAGTCATGAAAGGAAACAAGTCATCAAAGAGTGATAATGACACAGCTTCGCGAGAGCGATTCAGAAGAAGAAGAAAAAGTAACAAACCTCAACGAAAGAAGTTCAGGAGTGATGGATCCGAAGGCGATGAAACTGAAGAAAAGAGAACAGTAGAAGGCCAGAAGGAAGGCAGAAAGTATTCCTCAAAAGAATCGTTAAATAATCCGAATCAAGGATGGGAACGACCCTTTCAGCACACGGAGAACTAAATATGTGCAACGATAAAGGTCCGAATCGCGTGCACATAGGAAAAACAAGGACCAGCTATAATAAGTTTCTTGTATGTGGCGTACACATGTACGACGATGTAGAGGATAGGAGTGATGTTGAAGATGATCTCAGTGAAGGAGTGTCAATTGATGATCGGTTAATTCATTCGACCTGCAAGGTACACATCAGGGTAAACAATGTGAAATTGCTAAGTTTGTTGGACACGGGAAGTGAAGTGTCATTAATGTCAAATGCTGCGTGGAAGAGAGTTAGCCATGATGTCTCACATCCTCGGCTTCTTCCAGCTACTGAAGTCACACTTGTAGACTTCTCTGGCCGTACCAACAGGGTAAAAGGTCAGATCGAAATTCTAGTTATGATAGCTGAGAAGCCAGTGAATGTTCGAGTGTTCGTGGTAAACCAACTCAGTGTCGATGTAATCCTGGGTTTGGATGCCCTCCAGCAGATGGGTACGATAATAGACTTCACAACCAAATCGGTCCATATAATGTCAAACGAAGAAAGAGCAGTCTTAAAGATGTTACCTGCGGTACCTGACGAAGATGAAGAAGAGGATGCAGGAAGAATGTACCGGATACAGTTATTGAAGGCGGATAATTATTTACCAATCCAGTGTGGAGGTCCATCCGCAGATGAAATACAGCAAGCAGTAGACAAGGCCGACGCGTTAACGATGGAAGAGAAAAAGAAACTGAGTCAGTTGTTGCAGGAATTCCGAGATGTACTTAAGGAACATCCAGGGAGATGCAACAAATTCACTTACAAAATGGAAGTGACCACTGACCAACCCATCATCCGGCGCCAGTACCCTATTCCTCGACCACAACTTCGAGAAGAGATACAAAAGCTTTATTCTGCAGGAATCATCGAGCCTAGCAATTCGATCCATTCCAATCCAATTTTAGCAGTCCCAAAGAAAGGTACGGATAGAGTCCGAATGTGCTTAGATATGCGAGAAACGAATCGGCATGTGTATCTTAGATAAAATAAGGAAGAACCCATACAAGATATCTTTAGTAAGTTATGTTATAGGAAATATCAGTCCCAAATGGATTTAGTGCAAAGTTACCATGGTATTCCTTTGGATGTCGAATCCAGACCATATACTTCTTTTTCATTTGAAGGCCAACAATGGCAATTCACAGTCGTGCCATATGGATATATTAATGGGTCAGCAGCCTTAGCAAGTGCTTTACAGAGGGTAATACCTTTCAACAAATTGGGTGAACACTTAATCAAATATGTGGACGATATTTATCTAGGACACGATACGTTTGAAGAGCACCTCCTAGGATTGCGAGAAATCTTCACGTCTCTTAGAGAAGCCAATCTAAATATCAGCCTAAAAAAATCAAACTTCTGCAGCCGAAAAAGGAAATTCCTGGGATATACTATTACGGCAGAAGGAGTAGAGAAAGATGCAGACGCAATCGAGCCAATCATGAAATACCCCAGACCAACTAACATCAAGTCGGTACAGAGGTTTTTGGGATTCATACAGTACCAGCATAAATTCATAAAGAATTTAGCTGAAATAGCTGCACCATTGTATGCACTCCTAAAAAAAGGAAAGAAGTGGATATGGACTGAAGTCTGTGAGAATGCTTTCCAAAGTTTGAAGCATGAAATCTGTAATGAAGTGAAACTCGCAATGCCTGACCTCAATAAAGAATTTATACTACAAACGGATGCTTCTCACATTTCGATCGCAGCGTCCTTAGAACAAGAACAAAATGGAAGAACTGTGGTAATCCAATATACCAGTCGAACACTGAAACCTGCGGAGAAGACCTATAGTTCATCTGAGATCGAGTGTCTAGCCATACTGTTTGGAGTAAGGAAGTGGGTTAAAATACTAACTGGACGTAGGTTTAAAATACTATGTGATAACCAGGCTTTAGGGTTTCTAAAAGCTGCTAAACGATGGAACTCGAGACTCTTACGTTGGTCAGTGGAACTACAGCAGTTCCAGTATGAAGTCGTGCACATCCCAGGCAAGCAAAATATCGGACTGGATGCCTTATCAAGAGTGAGTCCAAATGAAGGTGAAGTGCAGTACCAGGTACACACCATTGGGGCATTCCATAACGAAGCGGAACAGATAAGTCAAGAGGAGGTCAAAATTGCTCAGGACAACGATGAAAAGATTAGGTGGTTAAAAGAGCGAATCCAAAATGACTCCATACATAGATTAGGCAATGGTCACATCAAGGAGCACTACAGAGTCGATGAAGAAATAGTATACGACCGCGATTTTCATTTCCCTCAGAAATGGAAAATTCTCGTACCCAACAGTCTAGTGCCAAAGATCTTAAAAACTTATCATGAAGATGCAGGACATTGGGGTACGGAAAGAACTGCAGCAAAAATTATGCAAATGTTCTATTGGAAACATCTAAAAAGAGACGTACAGCTACACATACGTAATTGCCGAAGGTGTGTAGAGGTGAAGCCGGAGTATCATCCCTTAGCAAAGATTATTAAATGTGGATATCCTCAGCGTATTAGACAACTACTTTGTCTAGACTTTGTAGGACCATGGCCAACCTCGTATAACGGTTACAAATACGTCTTGACGGTTACGGAAGCATTCACCGGCTATCTAGTCACGTACCCACATCGTAAAGCCAATACTACAGCAGTGTTACGAAGTCTAGAAGAGCGCATGAAGCATCTAGACAAACCTGAAAGTATAGTGTGTGACAATGCCTCAGTTTTCAAGAGCCAAAGATTTGTGGACAAAATGAAAGACCTTAATATCAAGATCCATTATACCACAAGGTACCATCCGTGCAGCAATTACGGAGAACGACAACACTTAGATCTGGTAAGGCTGATAAGGACTCTTTGTAGTGACAACCATCAACGATGGTATAAACATTTACAGCAATGTGTTTGGTTGATGAACCATAGTGTCTCCAATCCCATGGGTACGTCACCTGCAGCACTCATGCTAAATGTTGACGACGTCGCTACGGCTCGAAGACACTTTAAAACTACGGAAGATTCTGACTGCATAGAAGAATGGATCAATTTGTGGAATAACAAACTCGTTATAGCTAGTCAAAGGAAAAGGAACAAGCTCAACCGTGAAAACGACCGACACAACCAATCGCAGGAAACTAGGAAGAAAATACAACGGAACGACCTAGTCTTCGTGAAGCAACACCTGTTAAGCAGTTTGCCTGATCCGAAGATACGGAAATTTTTTGATATATATAGAGGCCCATATGTATGCAGAGAGGTGATAAACGAAAAGGTATTATTGTTAGAGGATCCCGAGGATGGGAAAACATTACCCCTAGAATCAATGGACAACTGTCGACTATGGGAACCAACAGCGGAAGTTAAACAAAAGTGGCTAGAAAAAGCAGAGACAAACCATCAGCAGATGGGACAATTAAGTGCACAAAGTTAATAGTATTGTGTGTCTTGTGAAAACCTTGTAAATAGTATTTAGTATAATGTGTTGTGTAAAACTTTTATATTGAAATCCTATAAATACTACGTTTTAGAGGGTCCTTGACTAATGATTCTTAGTCATTCCTGGTTCGGACGCCATTTGTCGCCATCCGACAACTCATAACTATATGTTTAATCAAAGACACATATATAAAATAATCATTTTGTGACTTTTTGATAAAAACACTTCTCTTGGCAACACTAGATAGCTAATCTGAATTTGTTGCATTAATAGGTATAGGAAGAAAAAGAAAAGGAAGAATAGCGTTGGCGGGTAGAGCGAGAGAAGAACGGAAGGGAGTGACTGTTCTTTTCAATACGACAAGTGGCAAATTACACTCTTATTTAGTGTTGTAAATGATCCAAACTCCTTTTAAATGTGTGATTCACGTAAAAATGTAAGTTTCGTATGATAGTTGCATTAATAAAGGAGAATAAAGAGAGAGAAAGGTAAGATGGTCTGTAAAATGAATGCAAGAAGTATCAATGTGCAGTGTTAATAGCCTTAACATATCTAGAAGTGTATACTACGCTCAGAAAAGTGAAAATAAAAGAATCATACTTCAAACTAATTGTGTGTTCCTAGGTAATTGTGTGGTGAAAGATTACTATACTGCATATTTGTCTGACAACAAAATCAGTGTTTTGGGGCAACTTATCCTACGGCTAGCGGGGTGTTGATCGTCATAATTTAAGAATAGTCTGTTCTTTTATTCCTACCGTGAAATTTTATATTTATGACGATAACTAACGGCCTATCGGTTTACGGTGCCAACATCAATAGGTCAAATTCAGTGTCGCCAGAGTGTGCACATTGTATATGAATAACATGTATATAATGTGTGATCATTACGAACATAGCGACAACGTATTGGGAATTATTCGCGAAAATTTGTTTATATATGCTGTAGCCATCGCTACCATCTATGCCCCACTTATAATAAATGAAAGCATAACAGTCCTCCAAAATGTTCTGCAGGTATTACATCACTGTGTACTTGTACTAAACGCTGTGTAGTATGGTTGACCAGAGCTTGCAGTGGCACCACAACCTCGTTTTCAGTTATCGTAGTATTTGCAGAATAGCACTTCTTCTGTCTCTGCTAGCACATGATAATGAGGAATAAATATCTGCTCTCTTTCTTTTGCTCCAAGTGTCATCCTTTTATAATCTTTGTTTGTCAAGCTAAGATCCACTAGAATTCTTAAAGCTTCGTCAAGGCTGTACGGTCGTCTAGTAGCAGATTATGTGTCACGAATCGCTGTCATATTGTTCAGTCTCTTAGGCGAAGACTGGATCGTTAATTTCACAACTACGGTTGCACTACTCTTGCCGGATTTCAGCAAACTTGATTCTGCAGCCAAGCACAGTTTTTCGGAACTGGTATTCTTTAAAATTTCCTTCACATATCTTTGTTACTTCGTTGCGAACTCTCTTCGAACACTTTTCTTGGTCTTCCTCTTCTCATTTGCTCCGAAAGCCGTGATGTTGTTGAGGGACGCTGTGATGATTGTAACACCGGAAGTGTTACGTCTTGATCAAGCCACCCCATACACTTACTTCTAAACCACTCGTACATATAAGTACATGCCCGCCATTTTGCCAAAAGCTTTGACACTAATACTTTCACTACAGTTTATTTCCACTTTGTACAGCAAGTTTACTGTCTCCACACTTGTATGGTGGTAATGTATATTGTAGTAATTGTTCATTACATTTTAATGAAGACTTATTCTAAAAATGCTCTTTAAATAACACTATAAAGAGTTCTCTTAGCTTTCATGTTCTTCACAGTACGAGCTATTTCTCCGTAAGTAACTCAGGCACAACTAACTGCTGTTGGCCGTTTGAAATAAACTTCAACTTTACGCGCATACGCTAGCTACTGTGTTGCTTTCACAAAACAAATTCTCACGGTACATCATGGACTGGTACATAAGGACTGTTTTGAAGGAATTTTTAATTAGTTTCACCACAATATTTTCTTCTATTTTTGGAGCCGTAATTTGGTTTTTCGGCCTTATGTGCGACGGTAGGCGAATGGTGAGGCATTCAATCTTCACGAAGAACTTCTAAAACTTGAAGATCCATATTTCGAAACGTAGTTTGAGACGTTTTTGATTTACTTTTCAAACATGAAGATGTGATGAAGTAATTAAAAGTGTAATATCTCTTACAAACGTAAATTTCAAATTTGATGCTTTGGTGTTAAAATTAGTGTTTATTGCCAATACTAAATTTTTCTGTTAGTTCCGAAACAAATACCTGTAACACTTCTCTGTTTAAAATCTCTAAAACTATCAACGACACTTGGATGGGAATGAAATTAGACTGAAATAAATGGAAATAAACTTGTAATTAGAAATTTATACGTAAAAGAATTATATCTGATAAAACATATTTCTACTGCAAAAATATTTGACAACCGATATTTATACAACACTGACAAATTAAACAAATTATATATTAGATAAAGTGCACTCACTGCAATAAAGATGACTTTATTTTCTTTACTATGACGTATATATATATATATATATATATATATATATATATATATATATATATATATATATATATATATATATATATATATCACTTACTGTAAACGAAAAGTGTCCTCTCATCTTAACAAAAAATCCATATACTTTTCCCTTTTTCGTAAATAATCGTTGATATGATTTTTAAAATATTTGGTAATTTGCTAATGAAAAAAAAACAATAACTTTTCACAAGTAAGAAATAAAAGACCTCTGCCGTAGTGAATGAAAGTTTGAGATCATCATCAAGATTATAAACGGATCATCCGACATTCACTCAGTAATTATCAGTTACAGTCTTTTCGAAAAGAGCATGTGCTAGGAAAAAGAATGCAAGGTCTTTAATGATAAAATTCTCAACTTTCATTCATTCTTTCTTGAAGAAAGGTAGAAGAAATTGAATAACTCAAGAAAATTAAGTGGGGCATATATGTTATTAAATATTCTAGTATGCAACCTTATAAACTCGAAATTTTACTTGTCTGGAATGGTTAAGTGTTATAAATGGAACTTAACTCTTTTGTAAGTTGTAAATATTGAATTATGCACGAGAGATGCAGTTTCGTTTTGAAGTAGCTTGTTTCAGGACAGGGTTAGAACAAATAGGAGAAACGCGCCCCATTCGAAAAGTGTTCTTTTGCAATTGTAATGCAATTATAATTTTTAATGACATAAAACGTAAATATTCACACAAATAGTTACCACGACTGTGTAAAAGCACAGTACTTTCACCCAAGTACTGCGTGAAGCTACAGTAATGGAGTAAGACTGTTCAGCATTAAATTATGGCCCAGGATGAAAGACTCAGAGTTCGTTCTTATAGTCATTGTTTCAGAGGTAGCATTGATTAAATGTGTCGTGGTAAATGTTTGTGTGTATAGTTATGTTTTATATCACTAACGATGATAATTGCATTTACAATTGCAAGAAAGAAAAACACGTTTCGTGTGGGGCGCGTTTCCTTTGTTTGCTATCGCCCTGCCTCGAAACAAGATACTTCAAAACGGAACTGCCTCGCTCGTATATCATATGTAATATTTACAACTTACAAGTAAGTTTATTGTTTCGTTTCTTAAGACTTAACCATTTCAGACAAGTAAAATTTCGAGTTTGTAAGGTTGCTTATATATATATATATATATATATATATATATATATATATATATATATATATATATATATATATATATATATATATATATACCTCACTTCAAGAAAGAGTGAGTGAAAGTTGAGTATTTTATCGTAAAGAGAAAGACCTAGGATTCTTTTTCCTTGCAGGCGTTCTTTTCAAAAAGACTATAGCTGATAATTACTGAATGAATGTCGGATGATCCGTCTGTATTCTTAATGGTTGTTTCAAACTTTTCATTCACATGTAACGCCACAGCAGAGATATCTTGTTTCTTACTTGTAGAAAGTTCGTGTCCCTTTTAATTAGTAAATTACCAAATATGTTAAAACTTCATATCGGATGATTATTTACGGAAATATAAAAAGTATATTGAATTTCTTCAGAAAGATGAGACCACAACTTTTCGTTTTACAGTAAGTGTTGGATATATATATATATATATATATATATATATATATATATATATATATATATATATATATATATATATATATATATATATATATATATTTGTTAAAGTAAAGAAAATAAAGTTACCTTCATTGCAGTGAGTGCACTTTATCTAATATATAATTTGTTAATATGTCAGTGCTGAAATATTTTTGCAGTAGGAATATATTTTATCAGATATAAAATTCTTCTCGCGTAAGAATTTCTAATTACGTGCTTATTAACATTTATTTCGGTCTAATTTCACACCCATCCAAGTGTCGTTGATAGTTCTAGAGATTCAACAGGGAAATCTTATAAGTATTTGTTTCCGAACTAAAAAAAATGCAGTATAGGCAATAAACATTAATTTTAACACAAAAGCATAAAATTTGAAAGTTACATGTGTAACAAGTATTACACTTTTAATTATTTCATCACATCATGTTTGAAAAGTAAATTTAAAAAGTCTCAAACTACGTTTTGAAATATGGATTTTCAAGTTTCAGAAGTTCTTTATGAAGACTGAATGCCTCACCACTAGGCTACCGTCGTCACAAGTCCTTCCTGCAGCTAGTGTCTATATAAAGAAAGAAGGAAAAATATAATTCCCTGTGTACAGATCTTTGGAAATGATGTTGGACACAAGGTTCACTTTTGGATCTTAGTCTCTGAAAAAAGTTTCTATTTTTTCTGAACAGAAGTATACCCCGCTAACAACGCTCCTGTATATATAATTATGACAACAAAATACGTTCCCAATATAATAACTGTTATAGTGATTCAATATAACACGTGCTATGCAGAAAATTTTATCATAGCACTACTTAGGAGAAGTTACTCTGCTAATTTAACCGAGTGAATACAAAATTCCTTTTAACCGAGAATTAAAACAAACTAAAAGCTTCATGCCTCATTCTTCTTGACCGAAGTAACCAAGTAAGTTGGTGAAAATAGTTTGCCAAGTTTCTCGGTAACTAAGCAAAGTATGATTTAAACGACTACAACTCGGTTACACCGTGTATTAGTATCCTACAAGATTTCTTCAGAAGTGTTGTACTGACTGAGAGTTAGCTACTTTAACCTTATTTGAAAAGCGAAACGTGTCTTATTTGCTTTTTTCATCCAAACATTTTTTTTAGTTCTTTCTCTCTCTTACCTTCATTTTATGAAGGCTACTATCAAGTTAAGAGACTTCGGCGGAAGTGGAGAATAGCTGAGTTGGTATAAGCTGTGGTCTAGTAATCTCACGTTTTTCAGTTCAAATCCACTCTACCATAGCAGAACTTTTCAATTTAATTTGTTCTTACATAATGAATAATGAACAATGAATAATAAATTCTCTTTGCTCAATGTTGTCCATGGAGACATGAGATGCAATAGTCACTCAAGTATTAACCAAGAGATAGAGGGAGTGGAGATAGATCTTATCGAAATATTATAAGGAACATTTTTCCATATTCACATTTGTTTAGTTTTAGTTCGTACGCTTTCTTAGAGTACAGGAAGGGATGTCAAAGATATAATTTTTTTCTATTTGTCATATTTGAAACATATAACATGTTTTCTATTCATGCAATAGTTTTCACAAACTAAATTTCACACACTGCACATCTTGTTTTTACTTTCTTAGATTGTCGTTTTAATGTCACATTACAATACTAATTGTTTTTAAAAAATGTAAAATATGATGGTTTTATGATAGTCTAATCATCTCTGACGACACAATATTTTTTTCATAAAGTTTCAGTAGATATATTAAATCTGAACACTGACAAAAGTGAAGATAACGTTGAAACGAACAATGTAAAACATTCAGGGCCGTATGCATAGTCGACCTCGTAGGGGTCCTCTAGATGACTTGTACCTGTGGGATACCTCAGCCTTCCCTTTAACTGTGCAATTCATAAAGCTTCCAAAGCGATTCATCAGTTAGGGGTAACACTGAGGGCTGATTGGTCTAGCCACACCTCGAGCGAGGCTAAAATTTTATCAAAAAAAAGTTGAAGATAAATTTTCAAAGCTCAATTGTACTATGATAAAGCATTAACATCGTAAGCAGCAACTGCATAGATACAATGTATGCTATAAAAAAAACGAAATAAATATTCTGAACCTTGTTCTTGCAAAGGAGGAAAAGTAACAGTGTAGAGTAGCAATACAGTTCGTTTTTTAATTTTCAGGTAAAGTTTGTTAACTCGCAAAAAGAAATAAGGAGGATATGTAGCAAGAAAACGTGTGATGCTGTAGCTTTACAATAGAGATTCCACTAGAAATGAATTACATATACACTGTACCTTTTTTGACAAAATCAGCCCATAGTATTTCGAGAATGTATTTTCTGAACAATTTTCCAATGAAGGTTAGCCTAAGGAGGACATAAAAGATATGTATATGAATAAAGTATTTTTGGGGAGAAAATTCCATGCAAATAGCGTAAAACTTACTATCCTCTTATCTCTAGAGTGCCATCAACCAATTGCGTACAATTGTATAAGACATATACATACTTAGCTAGTACCTATAGTGAAAGCCATACGTCTCAAAACCACGCAACAAATTTTGCAAGCTACTAATTACAAGCAATTTTTGCATGTATTACAGTTTGTGCCAAGCTGAAATTGGATGGGTATAGTCGAGGTGCGTCCGTAGGGAATACGCAAATTTGCCATGGTGGTTATACGTGTAAGCAAATTAGGGGTTCATTCGAGCATATGGTTCTACGAAATAGATAATTTCTAGGTAAAATACGATGTGAAGCCCTACATTTTTCATGAAGGAATGAGAGTGTGAATATAAGTAATTACCATCAGTCACAGTATATTGAAATGAATTTTAAGTGATAATGAAAGTATTGTATGTGTAAGTGTGCTTTTCCACTATCCTCGTATATACGTATATCCCCATCGAAGACGCGCCTTCTCTCTATGGACGCACCCGCTCGCTATCACTCGGGCCCCCTTGATGTGCTCCTACACTAACTCAGTTAAATAGCATTCGTGCTTTTGGTCACATAACACAAATTTATTCGTGTCTTATGTACTATAGTTTTTATGCCATATGTCCACACTGTATTTATAGTGAGCCCTCCTAAAGTCAATCTGCAAGTAGTAATGGAGCTCTTCATGTAGTGCATGCTCTGCTAAGAGAAATACAAAGCTCTAACCTAACCTGAAAATGTAAGAAATGTGTCAAAATTTGATAGAACTGTCTGCTCGAATAATGCTGAAATTAGTACACAAAATATGCATCAATCTGTAGTAAATGGTCACTAGAATCTAATTTTGCATTATAATTGCATAATTATGAACCATACTTCTTACACTGTTTCCATAATCACAGGTGCATGTGAACCGATGCGTATTTTCAGCAGTTAAAGCGCAAAACAGTGCTTTGATGTTTGCCACACTTATCTTTCCTTATGCACACACCACCATAGCTAATGTGCCCGCTTTCGCGGACAAAATCACACGTGCTCCCTTAAATTGGTCCCAGATTGGAATCGGAATAAATCCAAACTTACCTTGTGTCGGGCACTTAGCAGAGATTCGTGCGGAGTTTTCGCACTTATTTATTTATAACATATATGTTTGCATACATATTATAAATGTGTACGAAGCTGGTGGACAGGTAAGAAACCAAGAATGCAGAAGACCTTAGATATAAATGGAAAAAATGAATGATAGCGCTCATCAACTTTACCTATGCTAACTGGGAAATGTAGGCAAACACTGACTGGGAAAATGATGTAAAAGACATTAGAATAATATTTTCGCGATGAAATATATATAACAGTTGAATCAATTTTCCACATTAGTGATGATTCCAGAAGTTTTTTTTTTTTCTGGTGGTGGCGAATTGCAATATACTGGGAATGAAATGTATTAGTAACGAAAATAATGGGAATCCACATTGAGCATGATAGGTTATGTGGTCCCTAGGGGAATGTCATGGTTATGGGCAGTGTGCGAATTAGATAATCTATATTGGGGGATAAAATTAGGCCAACAGGACCTACAGTCTGAAGGTGCAAATTTCAAAATGAGGGCGGATCCAGGGGCGGATCCAGGATATGATCAAGGGAGGGGCTAAATCATATTTTGCCGTTTTATCCAGTGTAAAGCACGATTGAAGCCCATTTTATCCAGTGTATACCTGGGCGTCAAGCGGGGGTCTATAGCCCCTATAGCTCCCTTGGATCCGCCACTGTATATATATATATATATATATATATATATATATATATATATATATATATATGGCATCTGTAATAAATAAGAGATTTATTAACTTAATAAATCTACCGACAATAGCTATGTACGTATATATTGTGTTACATACACACATCCCACCTAACCTTTCTGAACTTGTTTAAATGTTTTACTCACTCTTGTCCCTGAAGCTCTCGAAGGTTTATTTACTTAATAATTCGACTCGAGCGATAGCCATGATCACAAGCATATGTTAATTTTTCCACTCATATTGAAATCTTCCACTTCGCGTTATTACATACAGCTTGCAAAAGAAAATCTACTCCAGTCTTATGAAAACCCCTAAAATTATCAGTTAAATCGGGCATACTTTAAAAAAAAATCTAGATATTAGCCTATCATACGAGAATTGGATTGTTTCTGGTCCCGATTTCTGACATCAAGGTCACATCGAAGGCCAAATATTTAAAATCTCTCAATTCAAACTTCGAGCTTGTGCTTCTACTCCTCGCTAAAGCTACGCTCTTCACGCTTTTTTTTTTCTCTCCAAATATTGATTCCGTGATGGAGCTCAGGAAGTCAACACTTACAATTACTTTACTGTTAGGTTACAGATGAGTTGATTCAGTGTGTGCTAAGTTATTCAAATAAAGTAAAACATTACATTGATGTTTTTCAGACAACATTATTACCGTGGACAGCAAACTGAACAGCGAAAAGAAAGATGGAAGGGTTAGCTTTAAAAAATTCGCTCCAGTTGAAGTGCTTATACAGACACGGACAATGACACGGAAGAACCAATCGTATTAACAAATGCTGAAACAAATCTTTAATTATGCGGTTATTCACCTAAAAATCACCTTCACTAACATATCTGTTCACTAGGAGCGCATCCCCAGCGTGTGCGTTAACATATAGTTACGAGAGAATGCTTACAGTATAACTCAAATTGTGAGTACAGTTCCAAATGTTCATTTTCGTAAACTGTAAAAGGCAGTGATTATTATGATAATTACTGCAAATTAAATGCAACTTTTGAGTTGCATACACACAAACTACTAGGGAATGACTACCATATGCTAACAAAAAATACATTGGAAAATTAAACAACATGTTATAACGAAAATTAAAATAAGATGATAATCGATACAAATGTAGAGGATGAATATGACATGTCTGAACTTCAAGTATTGTGAAAGAAGCTATTTGTTTACTTCTTCTTGGCCAACCTCTAACAACATTTATAAATCCATATGTGACTTTGTTATACGCAATTAGTACATTCAAATTCACGAACGATGACGAACTGAAGGGTGCGAAGGTACAGTTGCAAGTAATCACCGTAGTCATAATAATATAGTTCAACTAAACAACGTTGAAAATAGTGGGTAATTAGGTGGTAAGTAGAAATGACCAAATGTGAATAGTTTACATCGATCATTTCGAAATACAGATGGAAGATTAAACTTACAAGAAATGACAAAAAAATCAGTGAAATTTGGAGTTTTACTAAGCATAGTTTGGGGGGGAAAGCGAGCATCCCCGATGGGGATACTTCAGCTGTGTTTTGGGGGGTTAGAAAATGTGATTGAGGGGGAAAATACCCCCAACCCCCCGTTAATTCGCACCCTGGTTATGGAGGAGAAATCCCCCTCGGATAGTCCTTGAAACCATCACTGGTGAGCTGAAATCAATTCTGAAGCTAATCTACAATCTAATATAAACTCTACTACCAACATTATAACACCAAGTATCACTCGCTTATTTTATTTCAGGTAGAATTTATTAGTCCAGTATGTGATCTTGTATTCAATATTTGTAGTTGTACTAGCGGAAGCAAAATACCCTGCAATCTTCTTTCAGGAATTGGTATATATTTTTAAATTGGTTCTCATCAAAATATGTCATTTATTACCGCTTAATCAGCTCAACGAATTCGGTAAACTCAATAACATATTCAAATATTTTTTCAGCTTGGAGCATACGCATTTTATAAACAACAGAAACTGCTACGGGCTAACAAAGGGTGCGTTGAAGCACCCCTAGCCATCCCGTTTACTTACGGGGAGGATGCTGGCTTGTTTGACCCTGCGGGAGCAGAGTTGGAGTGGGTCAGTGGGTCCGTGGGTCAGTGGGCCAAGTGGGTCAAATTTTCTGAGTGGGTCAGTGGGTCGTGGGTCAGCAGCATGTGACCCACTGCGACCCACCACCCACCATGACCCACTGTGACCCACCACCCACCGTGACCCACTGCGACATACCACTCACCAAGACCCACTGTGACCCACCACCCACCATGACCCACTGCGACCCACCACCCACCGTGACTCACTGCGACCCACCGACTCAGTATGGTCTACCGGCCCTCTCTGCTCACTGCATTGTAGACAGTATCTTCTGAAGACTGGTAAATTTGTCTCTGTTTTACTTTAAAGACCTTCATTTCCCTTCCTTTTCCACTTGTTTCTGTCTACCTACCTGAGGTGAGTATATCTAACCAAGTGAAAAAAGAACTTCAGGCACTTTTGGATATTGATATTTTTAATTGTAATAATAGCAATAGGACTTACACTACAACTTGGCTTTCGAGACCTGTGAGTTTTTAGAGCTAACTACTGGAAAAAAAAATACATTTTTGAATCACTGTAATATATAAAAAAAATGCATGTAACTATGTGTGCCTGATCATCACGGTCAAATTGCCAAGTCAAATGAAATTACTTTTGGTATATAGTTCGGCCTTAATCCAAATTGGGATGTTATATTGCTTTTATTATAATGCATAATATCCTAAGGAGGTAGTGTGGATTCAAATTTTTGCGGAAAAAAAATGAGTATCTCGCAACCCGTTAAACTTACGGAGCTGAAATTCAGTGTATTAACTCTTTATTGAAAATAAACAGAATGTGTCCTAGCATTTTTAAAATTCTCCTTTATGTGGGGGAGGGGCACTTTTCTATATATGGAAAATAGGTAGTGAGTTGGTTTGTAAAAATTAGGGATGGGCACGAGCGAGTTCGAGCGAGTTTTCTTTGAAACTCGACTCGACTCGAAAGAGACATGTTTGAACTCGACTCGAGAACTCGGCTCGAAAAATTTCCTCCAACTCGACTCGAATTTGGTTCGAGTTTCGAGTTGAGCCAAATCGAGCCTAATCGTGTGTGTAGTTCAAGTACTCTCTTCAAGTATTATACATACACAATACAATTATTATTATTGACACTACTACTACTACTACTACTACTACTAATTATTATTATTATTATTATTATTATTATTATTATTATTATTATTATTATTATTATTATTATTATTATTATTATTATTATTAATTTCAGCACGCAAAGTGTCACACATGTAAATATTTTCGTGAAAGCAGAGAAATGAACTTGTTTTTCCGATTGCCTTTGTAAATAGCTGTGCGATTCTTCCTGTTATTTGAGGAGTGTCTGCAAATTTTGACTACCATAGCTTTGCTCAAATAAATGACACACTGCCGCAGAAAAGTAATATTGTTCTTCTCCTATTTTAATTGCCTCCTATAAAAAAGGAAAGAGCTTAAAACTATTCAGTAAAGAAAAGTCTGAACCTCTGTAAGGAGGGACCTCTGATTACAGATTCCGTTTGGTGGTAACTTGTTTACTTGCAGAGTTGCAGGGCTGTTGAACAATAAACCACACGTGTTCAGTTGCAGTCCAGTCTAAATCTGTAAGAACGTTTGCCTCCAATGAATAAGATAAAAGAGAATTTCCGGCCATACAAAATATGAAGAAGCGAAGTCATCACTTTATTTACCATGATGTGTGTGTGTGGGGGGGGGCGGTAGCTCAGTAGTAGAGCGTTCACCTCCGGTGCTTGGGGTCCCTAGTTCGATCACAGCTCGCGCCGTGTGGACTTTGTGGTGGACAAACACCGTGCTCGTGGGTTTCCTCGGGATTCTCCCGTTTCCTCACACTTTCTTCATTCCACCATTTCACTCATCTCTCATCATCACCGTCTCCTTTAGCCTAACCGGCAAAACCGTGGGACATAAAACTTAAAGATTCATTTCGTTTTTACCATGATACGAGAGCATTTAGCGAACATCATAATAATTGTCACTTCTGGTAAAATTAAGTTATTAGGTGGACCGGATTGGTATTAAACCACAAGGGAAACTTGTTTGGTATTTGGCATTGTATCGAATTGCATAGGAATGATGAACTTTCTTTTCATACTTACTCGAAAGTCAGAAAATGTGGCATACAATTATGTTTCCACGAGCTGCCCATATTATACAAATAACAACATTGTTATCCGGAATAGGCTTTTTATAATATTGTTAATAATAATAATAATAATAATAATAATAATAATAATAATAATAATAATAATAATAATAATATAATAATAATAATAATAATAATAATAATAATAATAATAATAATAATAATAATAATAATAATAATAATATGTAGAAACTAGATGACGATTATTCTTCTCGCAAGAAATTCTAAATATGAGGAATTTAAAAATACCATAGGAAAATTATAAAGATAAAGACAATATAGGAATATTACTAAAGAGTATTATGAAGATAATTTAAAGTTAAGTATGATTTCTTTTGTCACTAGAATTCTTTATAATGATTAATACTAACAGAAAAACAGACTAATAAACCAATATGTTAATACTGAAAAATTAGTAATTTCTCCACATAGCCTATGACAAGATATTCAGAAAAGTGATCAATTTTGAATTATCCCTTTTATTAATCATTCATAATGGGAGCCATTTCAACACAGCTATACACAGTCACATATATAAAGACAAGGAGATTTAATGTTGATAATTATGGTTGGAGGGGTTATTCGAGATATATATGATAAAATATTGAAAAATATGGTAAATTTTATGTATTAATTAATTAATTACGAGTATTCATAACGTGAGAGCTGCTTTAACACGGCTATAGCATAAAGGTGTATACCAGGAGATAAATTGATGCCCACATCAATTTGATTAAAGAGGGGTTACATGAGACACATCATGTATAGGCCTATATCCATCTTAGAATACCGCGGCAACCCTGTTTTTATTTCTGTTCTGGAGTTAGCAGTTATCTTAATCACCGCGGTGCTCCGCCCGTATTTAGGGTTGTCAACGGATCGAGTGGCTCGGCTCACAGCTCATCTACTATCAAGCCGAACCGAGAAATGAACCGAGTCAACACCTCACCTAACCGAGACGGCAAAAACCGATGGCTCACTAGGGCAGAACCGAATCGATTCGGTGGCTCATCCCGAACGAGTCGGCTCAGGTCATCGGCTCAATTGAGCCGAGCCGATGGCTCATTCCAACCAAGCCGGCTCGAACTGTTTGCTCAGTTGAACCGAGCCGAGCCCGTTGACATCACTACCCGTGTTGGGCTTCTACTTAGGTTCAGAAATACGACCGTGCAGGTCTCATCCTTGATGGTAAAAACTACAGTATATACATATATTGGTGCTCACGACATTTGAGGCTGTCCTTTTATTTTTTTTAAAAAAATCTATTGTGCTCTCGTTATCGAGACGAGATGAGATGCAAGCAGTGTCCCCTCTCATCAGCAACACTAAAAGTATTCCACAGTACGGCTTACATTTCTCATGGCTTTCGCTTTACAGTTTAATCAGGCCATGATTTCAAATCGAGCTAAAACGAGCTAAACTCGATCTCCAAAACAGTAACTCAGCTCGAAACTCGACTCGAGAAAACAACCTTTCACACGGCTCGAATTCGAGTCGAGTTTCAGCTCGACTCGTGCCCACCTCTAGTAAAAATGATCAAAAAAGATCGATGTTATTTAAGAAAAAAAATCAGAAACAAAAAATACAGTGCTTGGCTTCATATATCCATTGCTTTCTGTTATAATAATTGCTGAAGCTTATGTTTATTATATGGAGCGCTTACAGCACAGGGCAATCAACCCATAAAGTTGTGAGAAAAATAGGCATAAAATTTGTACTGTAGGCTTAATTACACGGAACCTTTAAGTTTGGATTGTACGCATAATTGTATTGAAAATTTTACACTTTTTTCCTTTATGTTGGTCTACTTACTTTGATTTGGAACTTTGAAATTTCATCCTTTTTTCCACTGAAAAGTATTGATAATTCAACAAGGAAATAATTATATTATGATAATTTAATTGAAATTCATCGTAATTTGGCACATGGCAAACAGCAGTGTGGTAATTGAAGGGGAAGGAGGGAAATTCCCATTCACCTCTGAACACTTTCCAGGAACCTCGTTCCGTTTCGCTTTCTAGACGGGAGAGGAAACTTGGTAATGGTATCAAACCTTCATGTGTAACTACAAAAATTAAATTTATAAACAAATAAGAAATCATCAGTTTATCAGGCTTTAATTGATAATTTATTCACAAGATTCCCTATCAAAGGTGTGGTAGATGAAGTTTCTGTTCTACATGGGTCGACATTGCCAACTGACATGGTCGATATGGAAAAGATGTTGTATGGTGATGGAGAGATGATACTTCTTGCTGAGTATTTCAAACCTGACCAAGAAAAATCGTTATCAGACTTGAGTCTAACAAGTAGATTGTCGATGAGAAGTTGCAGAAATCGGGTAGAAGTATTATCAATTTCCACGACAGAGTGCAAATTTTTAGTAACTCTCTTCTTTGCTTTAGGTAAACTACTTTTGAATAAATATTCATAATAATTGCAATTATGCATATTTGTAACTTAAATTTAACGTGGTGTTTTAGTGATTACACAAATTACAATTATGAGCATGCTTTATGGAAATGCTCTCACATAGGGTACCAGACCACCTTTATACACTATGAAAAACCGATTTTTCAAGGTTTTTTTTTTTTTTTTTTTTTGTGAGAAAAATACTGTGAACTGAGAAACCATAACCTTTTCCATATTGTACAGGGATATTTTCCTGCGAATAGAAGTTTCTTGGGGAATGCGTTCAGAAATTAACACTTGCAAGAATACCCTCTTAGTGCAAGTATATTTTAGGCACACACTAATTTCCCCCCACCTCGAACTGCTTCAATTTCCTCACTGACAAACACTTTACCATTTTATATCATAAAGGTCAGATCCACCGTTATTGTAACAGAGTTGTGCTTGAGCGATTGACTAGAAATTCAAACTCCGATTAGTGATAATTTCGCACTCTTGTTTTATTACAAGTGTAAACTCTTTAGTCAGTTCAGAAGAGGCCGTGGATCGTGTTCAGAGTTGATGACGATGGATTTTGGTGAGTCAGAATAGGTCAAAGTGGATGAGAGTAGTTCATGGTGGGTGATGGGTCAGAGTGGGTCACCGTGGGTGGTGGGTCAGAGTGGGTCACCATGGGTGGTGGGTCAAAGTGGGTCACCGTGGGTGGTGGGTCAGAGTGTGTCACCGTGGGTGGTGGGTCACAGTGGGTCATGGTGGGTGGTGGGTCAGAGTGGGTCACGGTGGGTGGTGGGGCATGGTGGGTCGTGGGTCAGAGTGGGTCATGGTGGGTCGTGGGTCAGTGGGTCGTGGGTCACGGTGGGTCAAGTTTTCATTGACCCACGCCAACTCCCACGCCAACTCTGTGCGGGAGAACTCTGCAACGCAAATTATCAAGTGTACCGTAAGTAGCCCCCTAAGTATCCCGCAAAATAAGTATGCATACGGTCCTCAGAGATTTTACAAAATACTGTAACCTGTGAAATAAAATGAATCTTTGACAAACATTGGTTTTTTGGTATGTCTAAGGTTAGATAAGATCTCTTTGTTCGCTCTGTACATACTAAACGGTGTTTTCTACCCGATTTTTTATTGTAGCAGAGGCAGGAATATTTTATTCTATTTTTGCCGTTTGCTACATTGACAGCTTTCGAACACACTACAGCACTTGTAGAGCGGCTTACTTAGTTCTCGACCAACCAACCTTAATGATATTCTTAGTTGTCTAACGTTGCACGATGTGAAAAATTGGAAGTTCAAATGCACTTTTGCTGTGGTAATACCTTAACAGTAGGTTCATGTTCCATATAGCCTAGATGATAAAACGGGACACTAAATTTCAATAAACAAGCAAATATGATTTTCAGACATAATGATAAGTTACTGTTCGACATAAGTTCAAAAGATATTTTTCACAATCTTATTAGACACACTATGTTAAAGGAGATAATGTACTGAAAAACACAAATGAGCAGTTTTTAACATGCATCTTGTATTGCACTCACAGAGGTAACTACTCCATGTTCTCCAAGTTTACTTGCAATAAAATAAGAGAACACAGTTTCAAACTTTATTTTTTATAAAAGTATTAAAACAGATTCAGATCATTTTAAAATAAATTTATCTTGTCATAATTAGGGACGTCCGCAGGGTGTGTGTACTGGGGGTCCGGATCCCCCCCGAAAATTCGACCTTTGTGTGAATTTAGCCTAATTTTAGGTGCAATTTTAGGAATTTTAATATAAAATACCCTCATATTGAGTTTGGAACCCTCCCGAAATAAATTCCTGCATACGCTACTGGTCACAATGAAAATATATACGTAACGAGAATCGAATTGCATCGCACATATTTGTTTTTATGAAACATGTTTGTCAATCCATTCATTCTCCCCATTCTTCCTATTTTCGCTTTACTTTCCCACAAAATCAACAAAAAGTTGAGTGAGGCACTCGTAAGTGACAAATACCAGTGGCGGCTGGTACTATATGTTGCATGGTTGTGCAACCGGATATTTTTTTAAATACTAAAGATATTTTTAAGTATTACAGTAGTGTACAATAAAACATAAACCTTTGCTCTTGAGCGCAAAACAGTATTGATGCATTTCAAAAAAATTAAATTAAAAAAAACTGAAAGAAAGAGAGTGATACACAAATCCAGTGCCAGCGAGCGTTGCCACTGGAAGCAGTAACATTGAGCATATCGCAGGAAGCTCCTATCTTTTAACATGAGGAAGTGGATTTATTCTTGCATCGCTGCTATCCTCCCGTATTGCGCTCTTGCAGTTGCTATTTAGTTCGCAACTGGTTTATAGTCAGCTTCTGAGTAGTTACGAATTCCTCCGCTTGGCAGCACTTGACTCAATTGATACGTTGAGTGAGATATAGACGCTTGAAAGAAAGAAGTTATTCACCAAACAGAAACTTGCAAAGAGCAAATACGCGTCTGGTGGTAGCAGGGGCGGATCCAGGCTGAATGTTTGGGGGAGGGCGGTCGTTTGAAGTCAATATATTTTATTTTTAAAATAAAAATATCCTATTCTGAGGGGGGATCGAGTCTCGAAGAAGAAAATGTCTTACCACTGGTCTAATTCCTAGCTGTGTGTCGCTCGTGCACACGATCCCGTGTTCGATTTTCAGCGGAGAGCATAAAACATTAATCTGAAATCATTCACTTTCAACACTCATCTGTCTTCTTTAGCCTACATTGCTGGAATGTTAAACTATTATATTTTTCATTTTCGAAGGAAAAAATCTTATATTCATGCTTCTTTATAATAGAACAGCAGACAAAAATACGTAGTTACTGAAAATGAACTTTTTGTCCCTTATATTCATACAAAGAAATGCTAACAAAATACATATTGTCGGAGGAAAGAGGTGTTTCTGGATCCTAAAGAAAATAAAGCGGAAAATATTTGCGGTAGTGATGCTTTCTATTCAGAAAAACTTGGCGAGCAGCATTTCAGATTTCAATGAACTCATAGAAAAATGTGAAGCTCGTAAAGAACGAAGAAATACCTTACATTTTAAATTAACACAAATTTACCTTCTATGGTCAGATATATAATGAAAATTATATAATTAGTATAGTATACAATATAATTGAAATTATTATTACCTTGGTCACATATGCATCCAAGTATATTTAGGATTTCACGAATCAGTCCTGTTTCACGAATGTTCTCCATTTTTAACTTCGTGGTAAGCAATGTCACAAAATACATGGACAAACCCAATATAATTACCATACAAATTATGGACAGCCAAAGATCAAATTCAAATACTTCAATAAATGATTTCCAAGTATAGGAATATTCTGGCTGGCGAATAAATAATCGATGTCTGAAAAAAATAATTTATTCTGAAGAATTTGTAAAATTCTACAATATTACGCAAATATTGTTGTCTAGAAATCTCATTCAACTCAACAAAACATAAAAGAATGCAAGTGTTTAATACTCGAGAAAATGAAGGAAAGCAATTTTTGTAAACCTAAAGATAACGCTTAATGATAACAACGCCACAAATTAGGTTAAAACTGATAGTGAAACATGACAGGCTTGTTTCCAAAGACCTTCTATGTCCATTCATTGCAATGTTACAGGAAACCACCAATCCCGCTGTAATTTTCTAAGGATACACACTCGTAAGATCTTTTGATTTTTCTGATACACTTTCTTACTTGGTATTCTTTTCAAGTATATATCTACTCAATTATTTATTTAAGTTTAAAATTCTGCTTTGGAGATAAAATTTTTCCTTAGCATTCTTTTTAAATAATTATTAATTTGGAAAGTAATACTGCTTACTTTAAAGCGTTCACCTCTGGTGCTTGGGGTCCCGGGTTCGATCCCAGCCCCCGCCAAGTGAACTTTGTGGTGGACAAACACCGTGTGCGTGGGTTTTATCGGGGTTCTCCCGTTTCCTCCCACTTTCTTCATTCCACCATTTCATTCATCACTCATCATCACCGTCTCCTTTAGCCTAACCGGCATATTCGTGGGACGTAAAACTCAAAGATTTCATTTCATTTTCATTTTTGCTTACTTTAAAAGGAAAATTAGGTTGTCATAATATTAATGTGTTGTTAATTTTAGTTAATTATAGTTTATGCAGACATATACACACAGAAATATGCAGAATATATATATATATATATATATATATATATATATATATATATATATATATATATATATATATGTGTGTGTGTGTGTGTGTGTGTGTGTGTGTGTGTGTGTGATGAATTTTACTCTTTAGTCGCCTCATCAATTATACTCTTTGTTCGAACCTTAATCTAGGAATCGTGATGTAACGTTACAGGATCTGTTCATGAAGAACAGGTAGTGTCAAATATTCAGAAGAATCTAAGTTGGTCGCGATTGACCTCCACAACAAAGTGAAAACAACGTTATTATTACATTTCATTCATTAATGATAAGTAGATATTTCCTTTGGTCAGTGTTTTACGAAATTTTAATCTGTTAGTAGTATAAGGTTCTTAAGTGAAATCAATAATATGTACAAGTTATAAAACAATCTTCCAAAAATACTTAAAATGCAATGTATTAGAAGAAATATTTGCACTAATGTAAATGCCCCTAGACATTCAACTTAGCCTGTGGATCGTGTTTATTGAATCAGTGCAGTCAAATATAAGCGCTTTAAACTGTTAGAATTGTACATATTATCACAAAAGTAATTGATTTTATAAGATAATAATATGCCATAAGTATTGTTCACTAAACTTATGCTTTTTGATGCTGATGGATAAATTATAAAATCTGCTGCTACTATCCTGCGACTAAATGATACAGATCTACCGCCAGTATTGACAAATAATTTACATGCCTGTAGCAAATCAAAGAAATGGATGGTACAGGCAAAGAAAGAGTGTATGATATAATGACATCAGTATAAGCAACGAAACATAAAAATTGTCGGAAAATGGATAACCTAGTATTATATGGTTTAATGCAGTCGTCATATAGTACAAATCTAGCACTCTTAAAAGTTAATATTTTCGCTTTCTGTTGAATTAACTGAATTATGTTAAGTTAATTTCGAACCTCACATTACAATATATGAAATATTTCCATATCCACTCTATTCTTCAGATGTCTCTCCCTACAACAAGTATATGTTTCTCTTCATCTCTGACGTGTCTACATAAGAAAACGTTCCATGTTGCTTAGATATATAAAATATTGTCTTCATTGTTTTATAAAGTTCTTCCTATGTTTCCTATAAGTTCTAATCGACGTATCAACGCTTACGAAGTGTATTTCTAATTGTATCTGAATAATGTTTAGTTTATAGTAGTTTACCATATTAACTAACTACGTGCCGTGTTCACTAAAAAGCTCTCTGCCTCTCTGTCGCTTTGTGTGCAGAGCCATCTACATTCAGTTTATACTTTGTATTCCTATTTCTATGGAATCCATCTTAATGTAAACCTCCCACCTGCTCCCTGGACACCCAAATTGTAGTTTTCCAATTAAATTTTCAGTTAGAACTTTGAAAAGCGTTCGTACTTTCTCCCATTCTGAGTACATGATCTGACCACCTGAGTCTCCTAGCTTGGTAATCCTAACGCTGTTTGATAAACGATATAAATTCTGGAGTTCATCACTATGAAATTTCCGCCCTTCCCATTTCCCATTCGTCTTGCATCCAAATATTCATTTTAGGGTCTTGTTCTCAAATGCTTTCAGTCTATCTTCATCCCTCAAAGTAAGTGCCTTTGTTCGGCAACCATACAAGACAATAATAATGATTATCGATATATAGTATCACGAATCCCTAGTTTTAGTCTACATTCAATTTCCCGATGAATATGCTTTTGGTCTGTTAATATTGACTAATGTTATTTGAACCATCCCTTTCTCAAAAGTACAGGGTGCGGCACGTAAAACCGGCCCGTCGTAATATTCTGATATATTGTGTTTTTGGCAACACTTAAATAACCTACCTTCCTACCAAGAGATGTCGTGTCGAGGTCGGGTCGACTTACGTGACCTGCAGCAGTCACGTGCAGCCGCAGCCAGTGAAACTTGTCGAAATCAGTTGAGAAAAAGGCCTCGTTGTGTTAAGCCGGGTGAGTGTCAGTGTGTGATAATGCCGTATTCGATACCCGAGCGTGTTGCCATTGTTGAAGGGTTCATTCTCACTGGATCTTTTGTGAAAAGAAAGAATTTGCTTCGGGAGAAATTTCCAGGACGTCATACTTACCTCAACAAGAAACCTAGCCTGTCTCGTGTTTGTTAGTGTGTCAGCGAGGACCAGGTATTGCAGTACGTACCTGAGAGTACAACACACATACTGCACTTACAGGATAGACAAAAGTTATCGCTTTCGAAGGGTTCCTTGTCTTTTGAAACTCATTACACTCATCTTATTTTCTTTCTCATCTCACATCTCATTGTTGCTCATCTCTCATTTCGACCAGTGGGCCTTGGGCCCATCACTGGTTGACCCGATATGGCGACTGGAGGACAACATGTCGGACTTCCTACGGTAATAGCTGGTCCTACCGTATCCTCTGCAGATTCGGATATCAGACGTAGGCACCGAGATTCACACCGTACCGACAATAGCCCGGAAAGATCACGATCTCCAGTTATAGGTCACCATCACGCAATATCTCCGAAACGTCATCGCCGAGATAGCATCTCAGATTCTGATAGTGAGCGACTTAGAATCGACGACACGGAGTTCCCATCGCTATCTGACAGTACAAAACAACCAATTTATTCGTTCTTGCTTACAAATTTCGACGCAAAATATCAGAACGAAAAGCAAATATATCTCCAACTCACTAAATATTATCGGCGAGCTCAGATCTCTCAAATTGTTGCCACCAGAAATGGGATGATCATCAAATCTCCTGATCAGCATCTCGCTACTACCATTCGTAACAAGTTCAGTTATGAAATTTTTTGCAAGAATGCACAACTCTCTAAACTGACTGACCGGAGAATCAAACAGCCGCCTCCGCCACCTCGCACGCCTGCTTTTTCCGTGGTCATACGAGGTGTAAATCCTGACTTTACGGACGATGAGATTCTACAAGAACTCACAGAGGAAGGGCACAGAGGGAAGTTTCCAAGTGCATCCGCATTAGAAACGACCGAGGTCCCACTTACATGGTCCGAGTGTTATCTCAATCGCAGGACACCATCAACCAGCTTCTTGATAACGGAGCTTATATATATCGCAAACGGCATCGTGTCGAGCCCTCACGCACTGCACGACTAGTACCAATCCGCTGCGAGCGTTGTCAAGAATATAACACGCAAACCAGCGCCAACTGCAGGAATAATTTGAAATGCGGATACTGTGCTGCATTCCATTCCACACGTACCTGTCCGAACCTGCAGCGTCCACCGCAGTGCCCCGCTTGTCCTGAACAACATCCGACTTATAGCTTTAAGTGTTAAGCTCGACCCGCACCTTCACCGGACAAACCTCACTTAGTGGCACCACTTCGCACTCAAAGTGAACCAACGACCGACCCCACTCATTCCTCCAATGTACTACCTGATTCTCAGCCTGTTACAGTATCTCAACTTCTTCAGTTCATCACATTAACGCTACAAAACGTTCATCCTTTTCTACGGCCGCATGTACTACAACAAGTACAGTATGCTGCCCGCTGCATATTCCACGTTACCTTCAATGCCACCTATACAGGCCAACGAGTTCACTTTCACACCACCCGCTTGGAAACATCTGTTTGAAATTATGAATTTCTTCATGGATATCGTTATTATCTTTCGCAACATCAGTTCCCTCAATCAACATAAACCTCTCTTCGAACAACTTCTTCTGGAAGAACATGCATCAGCGTTTCTACTAAACGGAACGCATCTCACACCTCGCATGTCTTGTAAGTTCTTAGGATACCAGATCTTTCGAGCCGACAATCAAACACCAGCCCTCCGCGCCAATGTCGGCGTACTCATTGGATTTGCTTCTCAGTTACCTTATCGTACTTTCCAAGCTCCTATTTCCAACCTTCTAGAATATCTTATCACAACCGTCTATTTCAAAGCTTTATACATCACCTTGGCGACCATCTACGTTCGCCCCGGCCATGCAATACCATACTCCTTTCTTCAGTATATCGCAAACAATTTTCGCCACTTCATTATCATGGCCGATATTAACATTCATAGTAGACCCGCTTACCAGAAGGCTCAATTCCAGGACTTCGTTACAACACCCATACCTTGCATTCTGCATAAACTTCCAAAATCAACACGCCCTCTCTCAGATACCACACCGGATGTTGTCATCACCTCAACTACCCTTGCCGGCAAATGCCATATCGAAGTCTTAGACCCTCTTGGCAGCGACCACCTTCCAGTCAAGTTAACTATCAAACGTTCCTTTCGACATCACTGTTCTGTAAACATTCCACCGAGCGAGGTCCCTAGATTTGACAAAGCTAATTGGGATTACTATAGAGTTCATCTCACTTCTAAGCTTGAACATCTCGAACCACCAAATACGGAGGATGAACTATACTCGGCGCTGGATACTATCACCTCTTCTATCCATACAGCATCTGCCGAGAATATACCTACCTCGCAAGTACATCCATGGCGTCCTCGCTTACCACCTCAATACCTTCACATGATCAGACGTTCTCGACAATTTTACCGAGATTACGTACGTACAAAGAACGAGGAGGCTCTCCGCCATCACCGACAACTCCAACGTACGGTTCGAAACTACGTTATAGCCTATAAACTTCGAAACTGGGTCAAAACGTGCAATACACTGGACGCAACTTCACATCCTACCAAATACTGGAAGAGATTTAACGCATTGACTGGCAAACTCACTCGAACACCTTATCCTCTCATTGACGGTGATCATCCACTCACCTCAGATAGTACCAAAGCTGATGCCTTTGCAAATCACCTCCAAACCATCTTCATGCCATTTCCTCCTGAAAGATCTGAACGACGCCATCCGGCATATACGTTTAATGTTGATTCTCGTCATCTTCAACCCAGTACAAAGCATACCTTTCCAGCTCCTCACGAACTTACCACACCTATCACAGTACCAGAAATTCGTATGAAGTCACAGCTCGCAAACGTAACACTGCTCCAGGCATGGACCCTATCACCTACCGTCACATTAAAGAGAGTCCTTTATGTTTACTGCTCCTGTTAGCCCATATTTTCACTTTCATTTTACGTACCGGTTTCATTCCCGTCAATTGGAAAACCTCTAAGACCTTAATGTTTCTAAAACCTAACAAGCCAGCTACCTCAGTATCATCTTACCGTCCAATCCAATTAACCACTGTTTTCTGCAAAATTCTCGAACGCATTCTTGTTAACAGACTTCATCCACATTTCTCTCGCCATCGCATCATTCCACTCCATCAAGCAGGTTTCCGTCCTCGCATTGGTGTTCATGACCAGCTCTTACGCCTCACCAATCTCATTACGAATCATTTTAACCGCTCACAGCCATCATGTTTACTTCTATTTGACCTTGAGAAAGCTTTCGATAAGGTGGCATCTTGCGCTTTTCTTTAAGCTTCTGTTCTGTAAACTACCAATGTGCTACATCCGATTCATTTTCAACTTTCTATCATGTCGCATAACATACATATCTGTAAACAACTCCTTATCACACCCTGTCTTTATTCATTCCGGAGTTCCACAGAGCTCAGCATTATCTCCACTTTTGTATCTGCCCTTCGTTGCCGATCTTCCTCCACTTCCTTCAAATGTACATCTCTTCCAGTTTGCAGACGACACGGCCTTTCTTGCTCTCGGCAAAACGATCCATCAACTGAACACAGCACTCCAATCTGCCATCGATATCTTTGTTAGTTGGTGCTCGAAATGGCGATTACGCCTAAATTCTGAGAAGACTCAAGCAATAGTTTTTCTTGACCCTAAGAGACGGTCCCGCGTCCATAGAAACCCAACACGCCTGAACCTTAATGTTCTTGATACTCCTATCAAACCTACCAAACACGTTAAGTATCTAGGCATTACATTCGATACTCACCTCACATGGCGTCCTCACTTAGCTCAGATTATCACTAAAGCCTACAATAGACTGAATCTTCTTCGCCGACTTTCTGGCACAACCTGGGGCCTACGAGCAGATACCATTCTCACAACATATAAGGTGTTCCTACGACCCGTCCTAGCCTATGGGTTCATAGCTTGGGTCGCTGCACATTCAACCTTTTACAGCAAGCTCAAGATCCTAGAACGACAAGCCCTGCGTATTGCATATCGTATAAAGCTACCCAGCCCTACACAAGATCTGTATGATCGCATCTCCTTTCCTCACATCCTGTACCACATTGAAAAGCTTCGACTTTCCTACATCACCAATAGACTGGCTCAGAAGCATCCCCTTTTCCTTGATATTCTACACAGTGATATCGATTATGCTCCACAACATCCTGTTCGCCACCCGCCACTCTCCCTCCTCTTTACTTTATACCGTTATTCACTCCCACCAAATCATCCAGATCAAGACATCGCAGCTGCCTTTGCCATCCATTCAGATTCGCACTACATCTTCCCATCATATGCACAGTAATCCATCTCTTCTAACAGGGCTCATTGTGTCTCTCATCATGATCCTGAGCAGCCCCATGATCGGAAGATAACATGCATTCGTCTAACTAACCCTTCCCTTTACTGTGTTGTGGCGTTCAGTGCACCTCACTCTCATCTCCATCTCATCACCTATCCTAATGATTATGGCCAAAGGCCATAATGTCTGCTATGGTACTTTGATACTATATAATTTATAATCAATAAAGTTAATATAAATTATTAAATCGCATAGACCATCCCTGCTGCCTCCTTTCTATATTAATATTCGAGAAAAGGGCGTAACCCTTGTAAGGGGCTAGCATGCCTTTAGCATGCTAGCATTGTGTAAAAACAATCCAGGACGTTCTGTGCCAGCAAAAAGCACCATTCAGGAATTGATTGAAAAATGGCGGCGTACAGGATCGGTTCAAAATGCTCCCTGGAACAGACGACCATCTGTCTGCACACCTGAATTAAAGATGCAGGTGGAAGAGATAATGAGAAGAAGTCCTCGAAAGTCAACCAGGAGATTGAGTCAACAGGTTCATGCGAGTGAGAGAAGTTGCAGACGTGTTTTAAGGGGACTGAAGTTAAAACCGTACCGGATAAGTGTTGTGTACGAACTGAAGGAGCCTGACCTGCAGAAGAGGGTGCATTTCTGTTCATGGCTGTTGAGCAATGTTGCCAGTGGTTTCTTGGATCCACTAATGCTCATCATGAGTGACGAGGCGTGGTTCCACCTGTCTGGGTACGTAAATTCCCAAACCAACCGGTATTGGTCGACAGAAAATCCACACGCAATCCACCAGGTACCCTTGCATGATGAGAAGATTGGTGTTTGGTGTGCCATTTCCGCCACACGCGTTATTGGGCCCATATTCTTTGAGACGACAGTGAACAGTGACGTGTATATGGGAATCCTGGAGGAGTTTTATACACACTTGACCGAAGAGGAGCGTCAGTTATGTTACTTTCAGCAGGACGGTACAACATGCCACACATCAGCTGCCTCATTGTCCCTTGTGCATGAGATGTTTACACCAGAGAGGACAATCAGCAAAGGCTTGTGGCCTCCTCGGTCACCAGACTTGTCCACGTGTGACTTTTACTTATGGGGACGTTAAAGGGAAGAGTATCCGAAACAAATCCACACACAATTGAAGAACTCAAGACCAGGATCCAGGATGTCACCAATAGCATTACAACACAAGAACTGACAAGGGTATATATGAATCTCCTCAATCGTGCTCACATGTGTGTTGAAGTGGGCGGAGGACACTTTCAGCACCTGCTGTGAAGGCTGCTGTGAAGGTGAGTAGTCATATTCAATACATTACATTTCATTTATGTGTTGTAGTTAATCATATTCAATACATTACATTTCATTTTATGTGTTCACTTTACGGGCCGGTTTTACGTGCCGCACCCTGTATTATTTGATATTTTAATGCTTTATCATAATTTACAGTATTTCAATCCCAACGGACTTCTATATTTAGTTTTCACTGCATTTACTTCTAGACCTATGTTCCTGAAGCATTAATAAGTTCTCTGAATGCTTCTATTATATTCTTATCAACATGTAATGTATTTAGAAGGTCTGTATGCATCATAACTTCATAAATACCCTTCAGCTCTAAGCTCTAAGCTCTGGTTATTGTGTTTAATTTTCCTTATAGTATACTCCAAACAAAGTTCAATAATAATGGAGAAAACTCAACTCCTTGTTTCAATCCAATTTTCACGTAAAAGTTCATTTCAGAAAAAAAACTTACACTTGCATCATCATGTCGTAGCTAGTGTAGATATATTAGATTTCCCTCATATTATTAGTATTCAGTATAAAGACAATTCAAGATTTAATGACAATTTTATTTTTTACTTTTATCTTTTACTTTTATGATGTGAAATAGTCATAAAGTGGATTAATAAGACAGTCAGCAAACATTTCAAAATTCTCTTCAGCAGACGATTCCTCATTCTTCATTCATTGTAAATTTGTGTAACTTATGTAACCTGATGTAACCGAATTGTTCTGTAGCTGATGACAAATAATTAAATAAGTCGAGAATTCCTATTACCTTGCATTTTCCTCAATCCTTACACGTGCGTACTTTGGATGTTTTCCGTACTTTCGACGGCCATCTTCCTTCTTTGGATGGTATAAAAACGTCCCAGGACCCGGAAGATGAGAGAAGCACACGAGAAGCAGAGGAGTATACAAGGACCGAATATGAGCAACAGCGGGAGAGATATATTCCAACCTCCACGCCAATTTGGTATAGAGGCTAAGACATGGAGACGACCAGTCGACGTTCAGGAACTGAGGTACGGAACACACATCCAAAGTCCTAAACGCCCTATCTTCCTTTTCTTTCTTCCTAAACCAAGACCCTCGACTCTCTTTTTTTTAATATTTGTTCTTATTTATTTCTACTCACATGCCTTACAAATTAAAAACGCTCATCGTCTTCTCAGATACCTCTCAATTCTACCAGTGAGTAATATTTCCTCATATTAACGATTATCGTTTCATTTCTTTCTTCAAAACGACGACGAAAGCATTGCAACCGAATGCAAAAGCGTAAGACTAGTGTGTGTAGCATCATCATGTTGTAGCTAATGTATATACCATTAAAACATCATATCAGCAATATCCATACTAAAAGTGTATCAATATCTTCTACCCGAAAGTATGTTGTGTCTGTTTAATCATTTTAATTGCTTAAGTTGGTAGATAGTAGCACAATAAAATTATAATATATCGGTTAGCTCTAATGTACAAGGTCCTTAATTCAATATCATAGGTAAAATATTTTGTGTTGAATAACATCGTGTCAATATAGTTTTCCATATAGATTAATTTCTTCCTGCATTCTCTTTCCTACATTTCTTTCGTCAACAAGCACTTGCATTACTCATCCGTCTCTTAATATAAAGAATATAGTCATGGACAATAAATTAAGTTTATAGTAAAATGTCATATGGTTCAATATCAAGCGTGATAAGGTGTATGAAAGCTGAAATTTTATCTAAACGTATTCGAACAAATTTAAGACTATAGCTTTCTGATAAAAGATGTAATGTATAAACAACAATTCTATCCTAAATGTAATTAGTGTATATATGATTATTCTCTGTCGTATTATGATAAAGTAAAACAAAAAATAATAAAACGACCTATGTGATCTTAAGTTTGTACCATTACTTCGCGAAAAAGAAATCAAAGTGAAAAGACATTACGTATGTATCAAACTGATGAAATCTAAACAAAATATCAAACGGACAAACACACACGATAAGAGATAGTTAATATTGTTCCAAACAACACAAAGATAATTTATTTAATAATAAAATGCAAAATATTCAGTATAGCAAAATTATATATGCAATAAAAACTGGTAATAATTCTTTAATAAATGTTAATTGAGCCTTTGCAAATAATTTCTCTTAATGTATATACATGGTACATTTCTAATAGTAAAAAGAAAATAATTATCTGCATTCCACACAAAACGAATCATGTCTTCATGTTCTAAGTAACATACCCCTACATTTCGTTGTAATATACAGAAAAATGTGCAAAATTTGTAATTTAATGTGTAAGTAGTAGCTTAACATGTGCGAAGAAAAACCTTATTTATCCTCTAATGCAATAATATATATTAAAATACAAGAACAAGATTAGAACAGCAAACAGGATGTACTGTCCTAGCACATAAAGCACAATTTGTTGAAATCATTTTTTTCTTTCTACACAAAATGATCTAAAAGCAATAGTAAGAATGGTAACAATCATAAATGTCTAATAAACAAATTGGTTGGCATCATTTTATCAAATTCATTCAAATGTTACAACACAGTTAAACATTTGTCACTATATTTATTGATTAAATAGGATCAACAGATGTAACATAAAACACATCTTGCAGAAAAATAAAACAAATCATCATAAAGGAAACAGTTCTGTGCTATTGTTAATGCTAATATACTCTCAAAACTGTAAGATGAAAAACGGCTATAGTTTTCTAATAATTGCTTAATTCTTTGTATGTGTTGAAACTATGAACAAATCCTACATTGTGTTGATACTTTTGATTAAAATACCTTTATCGGAATGTTTATAAAAATAATCAAAACATTCACCCATTCACGAACATTGTTTTGGTAGAATTTCAAACCTTTAGATCAATTAATACAGTATATTAATCTAATCCATAATCTATATTATAACTAAATCATCGTGTAATTCGTCAGTACTGAAAATAGTCTATAGTTTTGTCTGTAATCAATCTGAAATAAAAATGCTTGATGTCCTATTATACAAAGATACATAAAAAATCTTCATAAGTAAAAATAATAAGATATTTCTCATCCATCGTATTCTCCTGATATATCTCCACATCATGAACTCGAGTCTCGTCAATATAGTATTACCAGTTCGTTGTAAATAATCCTTATGATTCATAAAATTTCCTGTATTTGAAAAAAAACCTTCTGCCTATAAAAATATATTGTTCTTCAGTACAAGAAAATTACTCCATATTCCTAAAAGTTATCCATATTGTTATGCTTACTAATATGAAAATATAGAATTTAGAGTGTGTTTGTTCAACTCTTCGTCATCAACTCGTGAATCAAACCAATACTTATTCAATATATACGCTACAAATATATAATTTCAATTGACCTTCATTTATACCGTAATATTTACCTTATCAAATTTCTTTAACAAGAAAAATGTATACAATAACAAGCTGATATGAACAACAAAATAAATGGTTATGTAAAACAATATTTATTTATTTATTGATTAAATATTCAAAACAATTAGTATTTTAGTATGAAACCAAAACGTCTTAGTCTATCATTCAAGAATCGAATAATTTAAACACGATGTAGGACATGGAAATGGAGTATACTGAGTCGTATTTAACGCCTATATACCGTGTTACTATGCAGTCATTTTAAAAGGTACTTACAGTTTAATAAACGAATATTTGAAGTAAAACAGTTCAATCTGACATTCATGCATTTAATAATTCAAGTAAGTCAATAGTTGTTGGTAGTTGCCGCTAATCGAACATGAGTAATCTTGGTATACTAATCAAATATCAATTCTTAAATGTATACCTGATATATCTTATAATAAAAAGGAAGCAAATCAATCTGACATTCACACATTTTAATAATTCAAATAAGTTAGTAGATGTCACTAGTTGTATTGTCTTCTATCTAACATATAGATTTCAGTATTGTACTAATCAAAATATCCAACTTTAATGTAAAGCAAATATAACTTATAATAAAAAGGACAAATCAGTCTGACATTCACGTATTTAATACTTTAAATAGGATAATACATGTCGCTAGTTGCGCTGCCTCATATCGAACATAAATTACTAGTAGAGTAATCAAAAAGCCTATCTATAAATGAAAACCAAATATATCTTATTATAAAAGCAAACAATTCGGTTTGACATTCACGCATTTTATTAATTCAAATAAATTAGTAGATTTCGCTACTTGTGTTGCCTTCCATCTAACATGATTTAATTTTAATATTGCACTAAGCAAAATACCAATCCTTAAATGGAAACCTGTTATATCGCATTATAAAGCAAACAAATCAGTCTGACATTCACCCAATTTAATAATTTAAATAAGTCAATAGTTGTCGCTAGTTGCGCTGCCTCCTATCTAACATGAATAAGTAACTAATGCAATAACAAAAGCGTATTCATAAATGTAAAAAAATATATTTTATTATAAAAGCAAAACATAGCCCTCTCAATCATACTGAAATACCTTTAAACAGAATATTGGCTATCTATTAAAATAAATGTCAATAATGTACTCTTCAGCTAGCATTACATAAAACCCATTTATATTATAATATAAAAACAATACATGCCAGTCTGTCAGTTATGTATTTAATAGTTCAAGAGGATAATTCTTGTCACTAGCTGTGCTGCCTTTTATTTATTCTAAATAATAATAATAATAATTTATTTGTACTTTACACCCAAAGGCAATTACAAAGTACAAAGCTTATACATCATTATCGAAGGATATGCAACCCAACTAAAAATATGGAACTAACATTGGTAACACGAAATAGTACTAGAATAGGAATGTTTTTTCTCTTTACATATGCTGTACAAAAATATTCTACAATTTATCATTTAGTAACTGAAAACACTTTCGCTTAAAGGTCCTTAATTCATACTGAAATAAATCCAATCCCATAGACTCAATTTTGTTACCTGCATCACATAATTTAAACAGTGGTGAATTCCTGTTCACATTTATTCTGTTTTCAGGCATATAAAAAAACCTGTCTACCTCTCAGATTTTGCCGAGGACAATAAAAAGGTAATCTACTTAATAAGAATGCGTTATCTTCCTTGTTATCGATTCATTTTTTAAGATATAGTACTCGCTGTATAAATCTCCTATTTTCAAGTGACAATAATTTGAATTTTTTTTAAAAGTTCATCATAAGGAATATAATGAGTTTGAATACCATATATTTTATACGCAGTATATCTCAATAACTTATTCTGAACTTTCTCTATTTGCTGTTTCCTACACTGATAAAATGGATCCCAAACAATAGATGCATATTCTAGTTTGGATCGAACAAATGCATTATACAACGATAAAATAGTACCTTGATTTTTAAAATAACGACTTGACCTCTTAATAAAACCCAGCATTTTAAAAGCTTGGTTAGTTATTATATTTATATGATGTTTAAATTTCAAATTAATATCAAACCAAACACCTAAATCTCTTATAATTTCCTTTCTTTCTAACGTCTGATTGCCAATAGTATATTCAAATATTGTGCGTGCTTTATTAAGAGTAAAAGTCATTACATAACATTTTGAAATATTCAACTGAAATTTATTTCTCCTACACCACTCATTAAGCCTATTAACATCTGTTTGTAATTTAATACAATCACTTTCCGTGCGGATTTCTTTGTATAATTTGGTATCATCTGCAAATATTAAGCATGAACTATATTGAAACATATTGGGTAGATCATTTATCATAATAAGGAAGAGTAAAGGACCCAAATTTGATCCTTGAGGTACCCCAGAACGCACTGTGAATTCCTTAGATTTAATATTATTAAAAATAACATATTGAATTCTTTCATTCAAATATGAATGAAACAATTTGACCAGTTCTTGTGATATACCAAATGTTCTCAGTTTACTAAGAAGTACCCCATGATTAACCAAATCAAAAGCACGTTTAAAATCTGTATATACTACATCTACTTGAGACCTTTTATTAAACGAATCATTAATTACTTGATTTATAGTCAGCAAATTTGAAATAGTTGATCTATTGCGTCTGAAGCCATATTGAGAATCCGATAAATTCGTAGATACATGATTAAACATGTGTTTATAAATGATTGCTTCGAATATTTTAGCAGGAGATGATATTAGATTTATTGGTCTGTGATCTTGTATTAATCTTACCGGATTAACCTTAGGAACCGGGCAAACCGCTGATATTTTAAATTTCGCAGGAAATTTACATTGAGTCAAAGACAAGTTAAACAAATAAGTCAATGGTTTAATAAAATATTCTTTACAACCCTTGAAAATATAGGACGGTATACTATCATGGCCAAACGATCTTTTACTTTTCATTTTGTCTATTGCTTCTCCAACTTCAGCTTCGCGGATCGTGTCTAAAATCATTATATCTACACTTGAAGGAATTTCAATAGAACATATTTCATGTAGATCTATATTAGATGGTTCACAACTATAAACAGATTGAAAGTGTGTAGCAAAAGCTTCACATTTTAACTTAGTATCAATAATTTTTTCGTCGTTATATTCAAGGATAGATTGATTCATATTAACTTTTGAGCATCTTCTATTATTTATGTAATTCCAAAACTCCTTAGGTTCATTAGCAATATTCGCTTCTACCTGATAATTATAATTTTGAAAAGCTAATTCAATGCTACACTTAATTTGTTTCCTAATATCTACAAAGTGCATGTAATCAGAATAACGCTTAGATTTTTTAAATTTACGTCTAATGCGATCTTTCTTCTTTAAATTTTTTATTATTTCAACAGTGAACCAAGGCGGATAGGAACGTTTACTCTTAACCTTTTTTGGTGCGCATTCATCAAGTACCTTGTACAATTCAGAATAAAAATAATTAACACCTTCATCTACATCATTAATTACGTACAAGGAATCCCAATTTTTTTCTTTAAGAAGCTGATACAGCTTCAGAAAATCACATTTCTTAAAATTATAAACTGCGTCACCAAGTTCGTTATAGGTTTTACAGTGTTTTAGAAACTGAATACTAATACTCAAACTCGGGTGATGTCTATCTTCTTGGACAAAGCAAACGTCTGATTTGGCAACTTCAATATTAGGTATGTTAGTTAATACTATATCTAAAATTCTATTGTTTACGTTTCTAACAGTATTTAATTGCGAAAAATTCAAGAAGCTCAATTTGTGTAAAACATTAGTTTCCAAATTAGACAAAGTTACGAAATAATTACCATTCATATATTCTGTTAAGAACCCAAGATTGAGATCACCGATAATGAGAACATTATGGGACAATGATAGTTCTTTGAATCTTTCAATATTTCTAAAAAATCTAAATAATACTCTTCTTTGCTATAGGGAGGGAAATATATTACACAAACGTATATAAAAGCTGAATTAGATAACTCAATTTTGACCCACAAATCTTCATAGTTCGGTAATTCAAATTCATTTAATCTCTCTGAAGTATAATTATTGTTAACAGCTAAGAGCACACCACCGCCATCACGCATTCCGCAACGTTCCAGATCTCTATCCTTCCTAAAAACTTGATACTTGTTATCAAACAGTTCAGTACTAAATATTTCAGCTTGTAACCATGACTCAGTAATAGCCACACAGTCAAAATCATACATAGTTGAGCTCAGATAAAAATTATTAACTTTTGTTTTTAAACCGTTAACATTTTGGTACAATATATCAAATGTGCTATTAACTACTGACATACTACTAGAATAGTTTTTGATATCAATAAAGAAATAGTGTTGTGGATTATTTTTGAACAAGTATTCGAGCTCTTCTTACACGACAGAATAGTAAATATTTTCCCATAATGCTATATAGATTCATTAAAAATACTATGTACCAGTCATCATACTTAAATAGATTTAAATAGTGTAATATCATTAAAAATATTGAAATTACTAATCTGCTTATTATTCTGAACATTACACCTTTCAATTCACTCCACATAATATATATAATTAAATACGTATATTTAATACACTCTTTAGACATAATTTTCGTTTACTTACTATCATCATCCAAGTATATTACTCAATTAATGGGCAAAGTGCTGTCTCCTTCATTGATGGAATGAGGGAAACCTGGCAAATCATCTTCAGTTTTTATAATCATTACCGAACTACTTTCATTTTTTCTAATTAAGATTTGGCCACTAGAACTAACCCAACAAAATTTGTGGTGAGTATTTCTCGCAGCGTTCCTTGCCTTCCAAAAAAGTTGGCTATTTCTAGGGGACAAATTTACATTCACAAAAATTTTTTGATCACCAGAAACTAAATTATTGCTAACCAACCCTGTATTTCTTTTACTTAACTACCTATCCCTTACAGATCGTGTCTTGAACTGCACAATTATTCCTTTTCTCTTGCTTTTATTAGTACCATTTGGAATTCGATGTACTACATCTATATCTTGTTCTTCGCAATTTAATCGCAATTTTCCTGCCATGTCAATTACAATTTCCTTCAAATTCTCACCAACACGCTCTTGGATTCCATGAATTTCTATGTTTTTGTTACGCCCGTATTGGTTAAGATCATTCAATTCTATAGCCTGTTGTTTTAGTTGAGTTTTCAACTCTACATTTTCCGCTTTTAATTTCGTGATTTCTTTATCCCGTCTGACGTTCTCCCTAATCTCTACTTCAAACTTTTTAAGTAACTCATCATATTGATTGGACATGAATTGGACACTTGATGTTAGTTGAGCAATCTGAACACACAACTCTTCAAGCTTTGTTCCTATATCTGTAATACTAATAGGATTACCAGTCGTGTTACAAGTAGTAGAATCATTAACACCTGTTAAAGCTACAGTACTCGTGGATATTGCTTCAGTTCTCATAGGATTTTCACTCACATAACAACGTTTACACTCATTACAAATCCATTCTCTTATATTACCTGTTTGTTTCATATCAATATACATTTCCACCGAAATATTATAGCATGATATGTGAAACAGTTTATTACAAGTCTTATTTGAGCATTGTAATGCATCATCATAACGACTAATTTTCGAATTACACCTCGTACAGGATGACATTATAGCTATATTTAAAGCAGAACCCAGGATTCAAAATGGCGGACGATGAACGTAGTGAATTACTTGACTTCTAGGAACTGGCACCCTGCTTACTGGAACAAAACACTGTCTTAATGCAAAAGAAAACAGAACACTGCCTCAAATGTGCCTTTTTCCTACTTATTGAGATAGTTATGAAGAAACATATATATATGTATATATATTATATATACCACACTGCACAGTTGTTGTTAATATTAAAAACAAACAAATGTTATTTATTTTTAAATTTCTTATTCTCTTACAAGCACACTCCAAGCCTCCAGCGCCAAGCAACCAGCCTCAACAGAATGTTTGTTTACGATCTGAAGTCACCAAGTTTTCAGTTCTAGGGATCAATCACCAGCTCTATATTGCAACCAAGAACTGTTATCATTACCGGTAACACTTCATGTTCACCTCACTATCTTCAACAGCTAAGAAATCTTAGGAATTCCACTCAAACACAAATATAATACGGAGCTCTTACTCTGCAGATCCTTCTACTCCATGACTCCATGATGAAATATCCATTACTCCATAAATAGATAACAATATTCCAACAACCACCAATCAATCCGTGATATTCTAAACTATTTAGATCTTATTATAAAAAGCAAAACATAACAACATATCCCTCAAAATCGTAATAATTCATAATCATAGCATTTCTGAGTAAAACCTATAATTTCAAGTACGTAATAAGTCCCTACCGTATATTTTCGCTGATATCAACTCACAAATTAAAAACACTATCCAAATAGATCATAATATAGGTCATAGCTAAGGCTCTTACTTAAGTTGATTCCAGTTAGACAAATCTAAATGACATTAATAAGCATACCATTTATAGGTGATTTAAAGAGTCGGTATCACCAAATATTTACAAATAATGTACTTCTATCTGCTAATTACAATACGAATAAATTAAAGTTATATAGATAGCATATCTTCAATCCAGTCACTACTGTAGAAATCAATTGTCCTTTCTCTTAAAAAATGGTAAGCATCTATTTCTTAAAAAAAAGAGTAGTAATTTCAAACCTACAAAGTATAGTCTGAACTTGTGTTCGTAGTAAGTCGTAGTTAGTATGAGTTATCAATAGTTCATACTTAATATTGTGTCATATTTCAAATATAAAATTAATTCTAATCGTACTGTAATATCTACAAACAAATAGTCGGGAAAAACTAAATTATCCTAAAATGTCTGCAATATGGGATACAATAAAGTAGTAAAACAGTAAAGGTATCATAACATATAACTAAAGCTCTAGTCAATATAGTAAGCAAATATTATTCATTGGTAAATTCATGCATAGTTCCCTGTCTTCAATCTTATTTCAAATATAGTTACCAATTCTGATGAAATATTTTCTAATAAGGCATGATATATAACAAATTAATTTGTAGTTGTTCTTGACATTGTTACATTAATATAATCAGTAAAGAGCTTTCAAGTTTGAATAATGTGATTATAATTCAACAAATTTAAATCAATATCCATAGATAAACCAAATAACATCAAACAAAGCTCTACCTTGAAATCTGAAATTCTGAAATCTTAATACACACGTTTCCGTGAATTCTTTTCCTAGAAACTGAACAATCATATATCTAATATCCAAACAATAAAGTATCAATCATTTTCACCATCATACAGTAACATTGTGTAGTTAGTCTGTATCTCTATACAAAAAAAATAATCTCCTAAACAACCTACTTCAGCAAAATGCAAGCTGTAGTCAACCAAATCTTCATATAGAGATTCTGTAGGATAATCTTCTACCACATATATATAATACGAGCTATGGCAAATTCTAATGTTACCGTACATTGTAACTTTATATATATGTACAATATACCAAATATCAGTGTGTTGTATATATACTCACATGTAAATGTGTGGATCTCTGATTCCCAATTTCAATTAAACCTATGTCAAATATAAAGTGGATAACTTTTATCCCTGGAATTATCAACAATTTTTCAATCAAGAGAATATCCTCTATTCTTACTTCTAGGGAACACACTGCCTAATTGGTAGCGCCAATACTTATGGTTCAATTCTGAACGATGTATTTTTCTCTAGCGCATGTGATTCTTAGTGTAATTCCTAATGAAACTATCGGTAAAACTAATATTTCTGTAATCATATTTTTCTTCAAAATACAGATATCTATTTCATCTACAAGAATCACGAATTATCACGAAATAAACTCCTATTACGTTCAGACGCAAAAAATGGATTTCCAAGTAATCACAAATATAAAGTTTCCCACTATAAACAAAAGAATTCTAATTTCAGAGCATAATCCATACATCGGTTTGCTCTTCCATCCAATAAAGTGAATATCACGCAATCAAAACAGCTTGAAACTAGTGTAAATTCTAGTAAAATAGTTATGTGCTGCTATATCTTTTTCACGTCATATAAGGTAGTGCCAATAGTAAATACGAAGTTTAATTAGTAAAATTGACGTTTAACATAGTCCGTAACGTAGCCATTATTTTGAATACAAGTTGTATTAAATTAGTTATAAGAATATTAAATTCGGTTCTTATACGCATTAATGTGATAAAATAAAAAATACTGCGTTCTTTGTATAATAAATAGAAAAATAAGTATCTAACAAAACAAAAAGTGTATATCTTTTAAAAAATCCACCCTCCAAAATTCCTAAAATACAATTTTAGTTTCAAATATATGCATTCTATGTATGGAATGTCTATTCTTATACATATGCAACATAAAATCTAAACAGCACGGCATTAGCTTAATGAACAAGACTTCTATGCATTTTCAAATTGTTTGTTCGTTGTTACCGATTTTATATCTGTTAGGATACACACAGTAAACATTAAAAATCTAAATAACACAATCTCAAAGTAAACAAAAATCATATGCTCTCCGCAATTAGTAATAAAAATTATTAACTGTATTATACATATCAGTTGTAACGTAATTTCACATTTAAATAATAGGACATACAATAAAAAAAATCGCATCTACATGTTAAGTACTGGTATTTCTATATCCACTTTCATATAGTAAAAACGCAATCACATACTTATAATAATTTCCTGTAACATACAAAAACTAACTCTCTCTCTCTCAGCCATATATATCATGACAAATACTAAATATCATGGCGGAGTAGTAGCTCAGAGAGCCTAGGTTCCAATCCTATTGACGTAAGATAATACTTATTTTCATAATTCGAACAGTAATAATAATAATAATAATAATAATAATAATAATAATAATAATCAATCGTAATAAGAGGTAATTCCAATTCAAACTCTATTATCAATCCGAAATATTGTGTAAAAGAACATGGTAAAAAACTTGCAAGGACCAGCAAATATCCTACAATCAAACGCTGTGCCTGCAATCAGTATCAAATAAGTCATACTTCCAGTAAAAGAGCAACATACAAGTACCAGCATGCAATGTCAGCTTGTAAACATACCTAGTTCCAGATAGTATCCGTTTGTCTGACACGCATCACAGAAAATATCCATATTGCAATAATATATAGTTGTTCGTACTTTTTAAAAAATTTCTTCAATAAATAATGCACAATATTTATACTTTTCATAAAATTACATTATTAAATTCATATAATCACGCAATTAATTATTATTTATTAAATTAAATAATAATCTGAATCAAAATACTCAACCGAGGTTATAAGTATACCCTAAAACCGTAAATTTTAATTGCGCCATCGCAAAATTTCTTCGCTTTCGGTTCGCGGAACAAGTTCTTTTACGTCATAAAGAAGATTGCCAACATCAATAAACCAGCGAGCGACAACAAACAACCAGGAAAATAGGCACCTGAGTAGCGGGCGTGTCATCAAAGCTAAGTGAAATGGTATGTAATAACTTTCTCTTCCTACCTGAGCTAAAGTATAAAAGAACCGACAAACAAAAAATGTCATTAGCGCGTGGCGCAGCGGGCCTGGCGGGCGGTCATACAAAGTGAGCCGGTATCTATGAGGGAAAAGCCGCAACGTCGCCAGACAGTAATGGTGCCAGCGGAATCATCTTACACACGTCATATAATTCAATATCAAATTAATTGTAGTTTGATTAAAGATTAATTAAAATGATAAGAGTGTGATATCAAAATCTAGTTAAATTATATCTTACAATGTTGTCTAATTTACACTATAAATAATCAAAATATAGGGAATTTCAACCCTTTCAAGGCCTAATTTGGCAACACCGCACTATTAAAAGCCGGTAATACAGCGTGAAAAGCCTCAATTAAAATGATATCGCTTTAGGGAGGAGACAATCGGTCTAACTCCTACTCTCCTTAAACTGTAGGTTTCATCTTATATAGTGTCTGCTCACTGCTAGAGTTACAGTAAATAAAAAGGCAAGTGAATAAGACGATTTACCTATTTGTTATTATTATTTTAGCATCGCAACCATCTCGCTTAGCCTAGAGGACATATCGCATTTATTCGTTGGACGTTAAATTGAAAGATTGCGTTTCATTTCATTACTTTAGCATCTTTTTATTATGCTCCAAGGGTAAGGGAGATTCAGATGATGAGAATAAACGAAATGGTGAAAGAAAATGCCTGGAAACGAGAGAACCCAAAGGAAACTCACGGACACAGGTTTGACCACCATAAAATGTTAGTAGTAGTCAGAATTGCCTAATATTCTTTTTTATCTATACTAATCTATAAAAAAGTAGAAATGGGTGACTCGTCTTGTCCAAGCCATACTACTATAGATATTAATGTGAGTTTTGGATAGAATACTCTCTTTCTCATGAAGAGCTCCTTCGTGGCTAAGTCATACGTTCGTGAGACTTCGTGCTAGTAACATCGCCTCTCGCTCGCTAACCGTTTGTGTTGTAACAAACAGCAATACAAACAATACAAACAATAATACAAACCTTACGTATCAATTTTGGTCAAGTAAATCAAAGGCCTTTTTCAATGTTTATACATGAATGGATACGAAACACATTCAAATTAACAATGGATCAAATCCATAGCATAGAACTGGATTACATAAGGAAACAACTGTATATTAAGCTAGTCAACAAGGTGTTGTGTGAACGAATTATTTCTTCCACTAATGTGAAGTCAAATGCACCGGTAGTGACAAGGAACATTTACTTCCTATTGATCTCGCTGACAACAGTTTTACAGTCGTTAAAGTGTCTTTGTGCCCCATGGCAGAGGCGGCGGTTGGACGTTAAAAGTGGGGGGGGGGCAAGACATGATCTGAATATTTCCATATAAAAGTTACTTTTCCTGGTTGTTTCTGACATTTTGTTTGACGAAAGGTTGTATAACAAATAGGATACTATCTTTTTCAGTTAAAATGCCGTATATCGTATTTCATATTTTATTAAGTAACTTGACAAGAGCAACGCAAGTAGGACTAGCCCTTTGTACTCCTAAACAACGAAAGTGTAAGAAGAGATTTGATTGCTTGCTCATGAATATCCTAAAATTCTGTCTGGAAAACTGAGTGATCAGATTATTGAATAACAAATTAGCAAAACAAATAAATAGAAAGGATAATATTAATCATAGTAATGAATAATGATGCTTGTTTTGCAAAAGTTATATTGAAACAGGGATTAATAAACAACTTCATTTTTAATTCCACACATGCTATTGAATGTACGTTATTACTCTTAGAAAATGAAAGACAGTAAATACTACAAGCATATGCTACAAGCTACTACATTTAAAGAAATATTTGATTTTGCAACTTCCCGAAACTTGTTCGTTGCAATTAGGTGCAGTTTTCACTTTCTTGGAGCACATCAAAACACAACAATACTTAGAATCACTCCATACTCCAGTTATATCAAATAATCCTAAAACCTAGAATTACGTTGCATTCACTAAATTTAATTGTATATACACTCGTACACCCCTAACATACCACTTCACTCGTATATTACACCACAAAACAATGGAAAATGTAGAAGTTGTTTCTTATTACGCTGTTTTCCCTTACATTTTAGGAACTGTCAACTTTGTGCAAGTAAAGAATAGCTTGTGAAATACTTTTTCTTTTTTTCAAAATGTTCTCTCAATTAGTTTGAAAGCGGCTGACTAACTTATCGAGCCCTTGTAAGAAGTGAAAGTATGCTGAAATTGTTGTACTCCAATAGGTTAATTTTGGGTTATTTTCTGTGACAATCAAAACGCATTCCTGTTGTTTTCTTTACTTTACGGGAACACAACCAATACGCACTCGCCGAAAGGCAAATATATGGCACCATTTCTTTGATGAACCAATAATACAGTAGGACGTCGATAATCCGAACTTATTGGGACCACAGGTAGTTCGGATTTCCAAATTCTTCGCATTTTCGAAAATGACCAAGAAAATGCCACTTAGGCTTAACTATACTGTATGGTATGCTCTTTTATCGATACAGTGGTTATACAGTACATACAGTAACTACAATACCGTACGTAAAGCTACATACACTTAATGTTTCTGAAGAACCTGCTCGTATACTAAATTACACTATTCTGTAACTCACACTTAAAACTTAACTTGTATAGGCCTAAGAGAAATTAAAAATAAAAATATGTATGACAAACAATTCTAATGAATGAGCTTTTGTACAAACACTGACTTCACACAAGTTTGTGTATCGCTAGCACTAAGACAAAATGTAAAAAGCTCCTAGGGATCGCGTTCGGATTTTTGACGTTCGGATTATCGACGTCCTACTGTACATGCAAAAACTTTCCATTTCTAAATGAAACTATATATATTAAGGGTTACTTCAAAAAGTGCGGGGGCAACTGTCCCCCTTTGCTCCCCCTAATCGCCGCCCATGCCCCATGGAACTTAGTAATCAACAGTTAACACGAGTTTTTTTTCTCAATATGGTGAAATACAGTCAATCCTAGACGAACAGTATTCTGCAGACCATATGTATGTCACCCGTACTGGACGTAAATTAATTAAAATGAAGGTTAAACAAAATATTCCTTCATTTATTAGAGTGTGTGGTTTACGGCTACTTTGTAGTTATTCAGGATAAATTCAAATTTGCGCGTTGTGCAATTCACAGGACCATTTTGTTAGAGTGCCCACGCAAAAAAGGTCCGCAATTCAAAGTTAAGCCGCAAGTTCGAAGTTTCCATCCGCCACCGCTTGGTATACCTCATAATCTTCCGCAAGAAAAAGATTCTTTGCACACAGATAACTACACGGAATTTCCTCTGCTTACTTCTGCTCGCCCTGGTGCTTCTTCAAGTCATGATGTTCCAGCAGTTGAAACATCCCACGATCCTGACATTCGCCCCGGCCCACCTATGGAAGGAGTTCGTTCTACTGACAGGGAAGTTCTTGCCCCTATGGAAACTGCTACAATACCCTATCTAATCCTGATCCCAAGGCCCAGGAAATTATCCAGGAAGGACATCTTGCTCAGGTAGGTGACCAACCGTCAGATCAGGATTTAAAAGTTGATCCGAGTACTCCCATGGACCATGATAATCAATCTGACGTGCACTTGGAAGCAGACTCAAAAATCACTCTTGACAGGAATGCACTCCCACTTACCAGTGACTCTCCCAGTGAATCTGATCTCAGTGCCCCTATATACGAAAAACGTAAACTTTCCAAACTAAAGGCAAATGTTAGAGGAGTTTCAAAAAATTCTAAAGACGCCCGTATTTAACATGTTACCAAGTTTCAGGTGCAGAGATGGGCATTTTTACTAACCCTCACTCACCCTCACCCTCAGCCATCCTCACCCTCAGTTGACTCACTCACAGTCATCCTCAGCCACCCTCACACTCAGCTACCCTCAAACTCAGTTGACTCCCTCACCCTCACCCTCAGTTGACACCCTTACCCTCACCCTCAGCCACCCTCAATTAACTCCCTTACCCTCACACTCAGCCACCCTCACCCTCAGTTGAGTCCCTCACCCTCAGACACCCTCACCCTCAGTTGATACCCTTACCTTCACCCTCAGCCACCCTCACCCTCAGCTATCTTCACCCTCAATCGACTCCCTCACACTGACAGTTACTTTCATGTACTAAATAAACAATAAGTAAGGGTAAATATGATTCTCATTCAAGTAGTTGAAATTTATATATTATAATATACAAAGGTATACATTATATCTACGGTATATAATTATTTATATCCCATATATATATATATATATATATATATATATATATATATATATATATATATATATATATATATACAGTGGCGTATTTAGGGGGGCTTCCGGGCTTAAGCCCCTCCCGGAATCTTACTAACTATAGTAAAGTATATGAAATATCTTGCAGAATTTTCACATTTTCAGGCAAAGTCCGTCCCGAAAGTTAGCAAAGCCCCCCGAAACAAAATAGTAAATACGCCACTGTATATATATATATATATATATATATATATATATATATATATATATTTATAGCACCAAGCCTTATATATCGGGGTAAAAGTGCGGTGGAATGCCAGCAGTTACAGATTTAAGGAAAGAAATTGTAGAAGATCAAGAAGAGGATTAACCAAATGACAGGTTAGTAGAAGATAGTCCGAAGAATGCCACTGAGAGAACAACACATATAATCGAAAATATGAATATATGGGATGGCAGAAAAGAAGACGACATTTTGACAGATAAAAGTACGAGAACTTCGAATGGTCTAAATGAAATACCATTTAAGATAACGAAAACTAAGCAAGAAACCAAAGTACGACAGTTGGGAAAGAGAAATAATGTGATAAGAAGTAAATATAGAAATTGGAGAAAAGAAAAGAAGAAAACAAGAGATGCCAAACACAGCACGAAAAGAAGACAGAATACAATGGTAGAAATAGATCTCAGAAAGTATGAAAGGAACAGAATTTAATCCCATAAGAAACGTAACAAAATGAATACATCTAAGAAGAAGCAGCAGCAGACATGTAAAAATCAACAAAAAGTTAGAAAGAAACTCAGAAAGAAGTATTGGAAGAAGACGAGTAAAACTCATAAATTATGAAACCTACAGAAAAGGAGACGGAGAAGAAGTGAACTGGTTAAGAGATGTAAACCTCATAGAAAAAAAGAACCAAAGTGATTAAACAAATAAAAGATAGAAACAAGGATAGAAATAAAGAAAGACATAAACCGAAATATAATGAAAGGATGAGCTGGCGAAGGAAAAGAAGAAAATCCACATCTACTAATGGACGATGATTTATTTTGATCTTATTTATTTGTTATTGCTATTCTGTTGTTATTATATTAATTTAATTTCTTAGCAACTAATACCTGAAGTGACTGGCCCATATATAATAAGTAAATTTTACGCAAATTATGCAGTTTTAAATTTCAACATAAAATATTATAAAGAACAATATATTGGGATTTAAAGAACTTAGCATGGTCTGAAATACAAAAAGAGAAATTATTTCAAAATTACGATGCATAACAGACTAGCATAAACAACAAAATTTTATCTGAACTAAAAATTTTCTCAGAGGAGACAACTGTTATGCCCCGCAACTGGTCACAACCGCTTTGTTGATATTTTGTTTACTTGTTTGTTATTTATTGCTTGTGATGCCATTTCGTACAAGTTCAATTTTCTCAAAGTTGGAATTTCTGTTTTATTAAAATGTTAATCTGTTCTTGACCTGCACCAAGCAATATTACGAATTACATTGTTAATATTTATTTTAAATGCGATACCGTATATCATATATCTGTACCGTTGAAGATATGGCTTAATTTATAATTACTAAGGGTCAATTGGCGAAATAGCTTTCTTTCGCCGGAACAAGAAGAAGAAGAAGAAAGATAATTAACTTCATACCTTGATCAACTTGATGCAAAAGAAAGGAGATAATATACTTCAAACAGAAACGTAAGAGATCATTTTAAAAAACGGTTAATATTCTCATAAAATATTTGATTAAAATACGTTATTTGGAATTGCAGGCGTACGAAAATAAGGATCTACGATATTTTAATCTGGTAATATATATTCATAAATAATTAATTAGTTCTGACAGAAAATATTCTACATAATTTTTAATTAAAATACACAAGATATAATTTTTCATCATGGAGAGCGAGAAAATAACGTGTATGGCTAACTAAAGAGTTTCTTCTGGAGGCTTAAGTCCTTCTACTCCTTGCTATGCCGCCAAATAAATGAAAATTTAACTTCATGAATTAAGAAATAATCACTATCCAAATTCTAGTATTTTATAATAATATTTTGGTCAATATGGAAGCTACTTCGAAGGATATTCAAACTATTATATATTTCATTGGTGTAATATTTACTGTCAGAAAGATTTATGACAATTTATCAGCACAATATTTCTGATTAGTGAGATGATATCCATAGCGCATAGCAACACAGCACTGCTTATTTCTATTTAAGTTGTAAATTCAGACTACCCGAACGTTTCTTCTCTGTGTAGTTTTGAAGTCATATCTTGTCTATTTGGCAACGAGGTAAGGATATTTACAACATAGACAGAAGGCTTGATTTAATATACAAGATTATGATAATAATTTAAATATATATGTATTAAAGAGTAAATAAAATAATGCTATTATTATTGTATATAGTGAATAAATATGTCCCGTGTGGCAATATTGTCTTTTGCTGAACTGTTGTAACCTGAGATGCTAACTGAAACAGAACATGTACGGAAGCTGAAAGGAGAATTTTAATAACACTGTAAATAACATAGTGCTGTTTCAACCTGTTGTTAATCTATATATATGTAGATATAATGAAATATCGGAACAAGACCAATATTTGTGCTGCATCATTATATAAACACTATTCATAGACATAATATTTAAAATACATATTACGCAGTTTTAACTACAAGTAGGTTAATTCATCTGGTCTGCGGCTTCATATGGAAACATGAAATAAATAAATACTTACCAATTGATCATACTATAAAATATGTACAACGAAATTCATGTATATGTAATATTGGTATTATCTGCCAGAAAAGTGAATGTACACCTATTTTTCGAGTCTGGCATTCCTGCGCTCCATCCGTGGAGAGTACGAGAATTAAATCAATCAAATGTTTACTGAGGGACAAGAAGAAAAGTCTCATCTGAATAAGACATTGCAGAGGGGCATAAGCTGTGAATACGAATAGTGCATAGTGTAAATAAATGACGACACCCAAAGAGAAAGCCAGAAACAGCTGCTAAACGAAAGAAAAGAGTAAAAATTGTCGAAGTGGGAACATAAAATACAAATACAACAAATACGCCGACAACTAAGCGTTTGCCACGCCATGATCTTGGTGTAGTGTTTAAGATGCTGGCTTACAAATGCAAAGGACGTCAGTTCGAATCCCCGGCAAGGACATTTTTAAAAATTTTTGTTAATAATACATACAGCTCATGAGAGATGGTAAAAGAGGTCGAATTTAGTCTTTCGTAGCAATTATTGTTGGTAATGTTTAGTACTGATAATACTCTTTGTCTTTGCGTATTGCTTTTATTCTTGTCTTCATTTCGAAAGAGAAGAATATCCGAACAAATGCAACCAAATTCCTCTTATTTTGAATGTAAACGCCATTTGCAATTAGTAAAGAATAAAAATTGAACGTTCCGACGTAGCTCGAAAAAGTAAAAAAAAATGGAATTGGAGGGGTTCGAACCCATACTCATGGTTATTAAAAATACAATCTCTACATGTCTTATACCTCACGACCATGTTTCTACGTTAACAAATAACAGGCTTGTGTTTAGGTTTGGCTGGTCAATACGTTTTGCAAAGAGGCCTGGTTTACCTCTGACGCAACACAGGTGCGAGAAGGGAGAAGGGAGCAAAACACTTTTTTCTCTCTCCCTCTGTGTGTCTATTTATCTATCTATCTTATATATATATATATATATATATATATATATATATATATATATATATATATATATATATATAACGCTATTTGAGAATGCCATAACCACCCTAATTTTCAGCGGATTGAGACGAAACTTGGCACAAACATTAACTGTTGAAATATCTTGATGAGTTCGTTAACCAGAAAAATCAAATGAAAATGTCCAAAATGGCGGCCCTTTAAACTCTTAAAAAGTTCCAAGGGAACCAAATTTCGCCCATGAATAGGTATTCAAAAAGTTTGAGTAACTTTTCCTCTTTTACTGAAATATTTGTGTGCAGAGACTTATCCTCTTTTATTGAAATATTGGACCCGATTAATCGCCAAAGAAGGTTCACGCCCTTTCGCTACGGCCAGGTTTTTTTTGCAGGAGGGGGGATATTTTCCTATCGGAACAAGATGATTATTAGTGACGATATGAAATTACACATTGAAAGTGAAGCGACTTGTAAAATGTTATTTGAAAGAATAATATAATAAATGTGCTTTCCTCTAACATAGAGAAGTGTAAATCATGTATTTCGAGTTCGGGAGCGAGAATGGCAAGACCGAGGAGTGTTATTTGATTTGCTTTTTAGTAACATATTGCATTGCAAATAAAGGTAGGCAACATTAGTGGTAAGAAAAACAACAACAACAATAATAATAATAATAATAATAATAATAATAATAATAATAATAATAATAATAATAATAATAATAATAATAATAATAATAGGTGTTGTTTGTAGCAAGGCAATATATTCCTCAATTCTTCTTCAAACGTAATTATTGTAACGCCATATCTCCCTTACAAACAAAATATTAGCAATTTATATCGAGAGAATGGGAAATTGTATAGTGATGGGAGCAAAGTTGGACAGTATGCACTCATAGTACTCAGAAAAATAAGCGATTTCAATGCAAAATGAACGAAGAGTCATGTCATGGGGAGTCATGGGGTCACGGCAGTACCCTCTTTAGGCAAAATGTCGATAACTTATATTGAGAGAACAGGAGATGAAAGTGGGATGGGACCAACGTTGGACACCGTGGACCCATAAGGCGCATCGAAAAAATTAGAAGGGGGGCGCAAGAAAGCCTTACTTATTTTAACATAATAATATAAAATTATATTGTCGAAATACACAGACGAGTTAGTAAGTAATATTTCATATTATTATTATTATTATTATTATTATTATTATTATTATTATTATTATTATTATTATTATTATTATTATTATTATTATTATGAACAACGTCTTTTCATTACGTGTGCATGTTTGACATGACACCAAAGAGAAGATCATCATTCGTAGAAAGAATAAGAATAGCCAGTTACTTTAACTGTGAAGGACGGCGAAAAATACGGAGAGAGTGACTATTTGTAGCGAAAAGAAACAATACTTTCTCTCAAATGGATAAAAAATCAAGCCGAGATAGATTCGAACTCGCATGGACGGCGCGAAAAGCCAGTGCTTTGTCCACTTTTTTTTAACTGACTCACCGAACGTGTTTCAGTAACTTACTTATTCTAATTTTATTTGCTTCACTCGTCTAACTGTTTTTTCTAATAACTTATAACGAAGGGACACGAACACAGAAACATAGAGGACAGTTAAAAATAATAAATGCTCCCCCGCCGGGAATCGAACCCGGGATACCGTACACCAAAGGCGCACGTTCTAGCCACTAGACTAGCGGATAGGACACCGCTCACCCCCTGTGTCGTTAGGGATTCCAACCACTGTATTGCCAGCTATCACTTCTGTGGGCTGTATACTATGATCACATGTTCCTTCTTTGCTGGAAGAGATAAACCTACATTCTATGTAATACATGAGGTATTTAGACCTACATGCTCTTCATATAATGTAATAAAAGGGTCATAAGAAAAAGAATAAGAAAAAGAACATTGCTTGCACAAAACGGAAACTATTGGCATCAGAAATATTTATCTACGAGGCATGCGCAGTAGTATAATTCAGAATAGTTACTGTTTAGTTCAGAAAACGAAGAAAGGGGTATAAAAAAGCAAATATGTCGCGATCAACGAGATCGACCAGAGTTGACAGAGGCGGAAGCAGATGTGTTGTAATACAACAACTTGGTTAAATTGATAATTCGTTCTGTATCATGTAGTAGATCGTATCACAACTTTACGGGATAGCAGAGAAAGACTTACTAACGTTATCATATAATAAGCTTTAGTAACAAGATCATATAGACACAAATGGATGAAACTGTGAGTACTACAACTTGGATTTAACGAAAGCCGTTTAGATATTCAGTGGTTTGCAGGGTTGTATAAGACACAAAAAGATAAGACACAATACAATTCTTCATACCCCAGCTTCCAATAGCTAGATACATGCAATTTCTGGTTAGATACTGAAACTCCTGTCGGATTTTATAATACATGACGTTTGCAGGATACAAAATGCTTTGCATTACCTGTTTGTTTGTAGACAGCTACTTGCTTATTGTTCCGAAAGGTTATGTGTAAACTAGGGATGGCCAATTCCAGAATTTTTACTTTCCGGACTCTCGAAAGTAAAACCGGACAAACTCCGGAATTCGGAAAATTCCGATTTTGGAATAATTCCGGAATTCGGAAAATCCGAAATTTAGAAATTTCTGATTTCGTTAACTTTCCGGAATTCGAAAAAATCCGGATTTTGTCGAAATCCGGAGTTTTTCTCAATCCCGGAATTTTCTAAATTCCGCATTCTCTCCGAGTTCCGGAATTCTTCTGAATTCCGGAGTTTAACTGAGTTCCATAATTATCCGAAATCCGGAAAGTGAAAATTCCGCTTCCGAAAGATGAAATAAGTCTTCGGAAATGAAAATTCCGGAAATAAGTCTTTGACCAGGTAATGGCGACTGCTTTGAAAGAAACGGAGAGTACGAGTATTCAATCTGTCATATCTGTAGTTTCGTGTGGAGAAAAAACAAACTTGTGAACCAACGGTTTAAGATCAGCTCAAGTTATTAATGTAAACTTTGCCGACATCATGAAAGAAATACGAAAGACATTTTGAATCGAAGAAATATAACATACAAGTTTGCAAGCGGAGACAAAGAAACCTAACGTAACCAGACTAAAGACGAATCGTTTACCGCGATCGCGGTTCAGTGGTCAAGAGGCTTGTGCGAATCCACGTCGCATTTATTTATTTATTTTTACTTTAGGATTTGATGGCGATTGATTGGCGATGACATACGTTTTATTATATTCAGATATTTTAATACTCGGATGTTTCAATACTTGAACTATCAAATCTTCAGGAATAATAATAGTAATAATTATAAACTAATAATAATTATTATTAACTCGTAGAAGATTAAAAGCTAGGAGTTAATTACCGCTTAGGTCATACCGTTACAAGCAGAAACGTGACATTTGGAAAGAATATTTCGGTTTGGTTTAATGTTGCCCACGAGAAGAGGAATTTCTCATCTCGTTTCTAAAACAAACAAAATAACATGAGAATTAACATTTTACATTCGAGACGGGACAAGGCTAACTCAAAATTTTCGTCTCGCTTTGGAGATGAGAATCGAGACGAGACGAAAAGTATCGTAAACATTTCCCGTGTTGTCTCGATTCCTGAAATAGTGTATGTCCATTCTTTAAGTAACAATTGCTCTGTAGACTGAATCTCATAGGCTATTTCGTTACATTGTATTTCAGAGCTGATTAAATTATGGTCTGTGTAGCTATTTTTGTAGCAAAGCTTTTATATTTACCTCTGCATATCCTAAAAATTAGTATATTATATGCCTTACTGTTGCGTGATATTCAGTTATTTTTATTACAGTTATTTTCCTTAAAACATACAGTAGAATACTTTCTACATGAAACTTCAGTGGAACGCTCTAGTTTAAAATTTTGGTAGTTGCAGAGGTGTGTCTTGAAGGTACAGAACCCTTTCCCCGAAATCTCTAAATTAAGTAAGTTTTGCCAAATTTTAGGGCAAGTTTAAAACTTTTATTATTATTATTATTATTATTATTATTATTATTATTATTATTATTATTATTATTATTATATGAACACCATGTATAATCTTTAAAAGATATGCGGTTTTATCTGAATAGTAAAAGCTAATTGACTGTCGATCTCGGTCGTCGAGAAGTCTTCAGGAGGTAAGGACGTAGGTCACGTTCTGGGTTTGAATTCCGAAGGGGCAAGTATTCGGGATCGAGACAAAAAATTTTAAAAGTTAGAGGCTTCACCCAAACATGTTGAAAACAGCTGGGACCAGGTTTAGGCTTCTCAACGGCTCAAGCGACTCGGCTTATAGCTCATTTACTACCGAACCGAACCGAGAAGTGAGCCGAGCTAACAGCTCACCCAACCGAGGCGATTTGAGCCATCGCCTTAGTTGAGCTGAGTCGAACCGTGCCGATGAACTAGTTTCAACTTAGCTGGCTCGAACCGGTTCACATGAGCCGAGTAGGACCCATCCCAACCGAGAAAGTTCGAGCCATCGGCTCAATTGAACCGAGTCGATGGCTCGTTCCAACTGAACCGGCTCAGGTCATCGGCTTAAATGGGTGTTCGCTCAGTTGATACAAGCCGAGCCGGTTGATATCACTACCCAGGTTGGTCTTCTGCTTGGGCTCAAGAATTCGACCGTGCAGGTCTCAGCCTTGATTTTAAGAACTACAGTATATACTTATATTGGTGATTACGACATTTGAGGCTGTCTCGTAATAATAATAATAAAAAGTCGTGTCCTCTCGTCATGTAGACGAGACGAGATACACTAAAATTGCCCCACGAGATGCACTAAAATTACGTGACGAGATGCACCCCTGTCGTGAGCAACACTAATAGTATTCCACATTACTGCTTACATTTCTCATGGCTTTCGCTTTCCAGTCTAATCAGGCCATTATTTCAAAACGAGTTAAAACGAGCTGAACAAGCGAGCGAGCCATTATCAACCTCTACTCAACTCGAAACTCGACCTCGAAAACAGCGCCTTGGCTCGGAACTCAACTCAAGAAAAATGGCTTTGACTCGACTCGGATTGAACTCGAATCGAGTCGAATTTTGGCTCGACTCGTGCTCATCCGTATTCATATTTGTATTTTGTTTCCACTTCAACAATTTCTACTCTGTTTTTCTCCGTTTACCTACTGTTTCTGGATTTCTCTGTTGGTGTCGTCCTTTATTTACACCATACACTATTCTTATTCCCAGCTTGTGACCCGCTTCAATGTCTTATTCAGTTTAGGCTTTTCTCCTTACCTTGACTACACATGTCATTGGTTTAAATCTCACTTTCCGCGCAGAACCGATGAAAAATTATTATTATTATTATTATTATTATTATTATTATTATTATTATTATTATTATTTTATTAGTATTATTATATTATTGAACTTGCACGGCGTAATTACTGTATAATACGATATCATTTCTGTAATTTTACTCCATTGTATATTATTTAGTTTATTAATGGGCACTAAATTGTCTCCAGATCATCAAATAAATTAACTTCGGCATGCACTTTGGCGGAAATATCATTACAGGAGCATTACAGGTTCGTTCCAAACATCAGAGCTGAACTTAGCAATATTTAGCTTATGATATTGCATGAGAAGATAATGTAGGGGTGAAGTGTTGGACTTGTGAGTAATACAGCTAATCAATATAGCTTCAAATCCTTTTCAAGTTATTTTATTGTCAAAGCAATCGTGAAGAATCAAAGAGTGACTTCTCATACTAAATGAGCAATTCTTAAGAAAGTGGACGCAAACACTTGTATCATGATAGAGACGATTTACGCATGTTAATTGGGAAAGGGCAAGGAAATTACTAGGACATTCGAAACACTTCGTTCATCTGCAGTATGCACTTTTTAATTTATCGTTCTAAGGAAAATACACTACACCATTAGTTATTGTTAAACTAACTTTGGCTAGCGCAATCGGTGGAATATGATCGTGTCTGTAATAGGCACATTTTTGAAGAAGTTTGCCTATTATAGAGACTCACATGTATGAAATTCGGAACAATTTCGTTTTATCGATCACCGCCCTCTGATTCATAACCCTGATTAGATATACTTGCTTCCTCATTTTCATTGTATCACTTCTCTAATAAATATCAGTGGAATTTTTACCAAGTTTTCACTTAACATCACAAACGGGTAGTACCCTCTCTTTTACCACCTCTCGCGTGCTGTATGCATTATTAAAAAATCATTCTATATGGAGTGGATTCGAACTTACGTCCTTTGTATTTTCAATCTAGCGTCTAAGCCACTACATTTCTGCGTTCTAACCATGTAGAATATGAGAATTAAATCAATACAGAGAAAGCGGAGAAAAAGAAAGTAGAAATTGTCGAAGTGGGAACATAAAATACAAATACTAGCATATATTCCAACAACTAAACGTTTACCAAGCAACGATCTTCGTGTAGTGGTTAAGGCGCTAGATTACAAATCTAAAGGACGGCGGTTCGAATTGCTTCAAGGAGTATATTTTTTCAGGTTTTAAAAATAATGCATAGAGCACATGAGCGGTGGTGAAAGAGAACGTATTATACGTTTAATACGTTAAGCGAAAAAGAGTTAAAAATTTCGGTGAAATTTATTAGAGAAGTAAAACAATGGAAACGAGGAAGCAGGTATATTTAATCAGGGGTATGTATCAGAGGGTGGTAATGTCAAAAACTGCAAATTTTCCCGAATTTTGCACATGCGAGTCTCTCCGATAGGCAAATTTCTTCTGAAATGTGCCTATCGCAGAGACCATCTTGCCAGAAATGCCGTAAAATTTCTATGCAATTTTGCCCTTTTGTCTATCATCACCTCTGAAACGGAAAGAGAGAGAGAGAGAAAGAGAGAGATGTTCCCGGAACTGAGAGTGAGGTGCTTCCATTCAAATCAACGAGTCTACAAATAGACGCTTACATAATGAGAACGCGGAATACAAACAACTATAAAACATCAAAGTGATAAAAGCAAGCATTATCACCTAAAGTTCCGGAACCGTGACGGTCAGTTAAACATGATCCGATGTCGGACGTCGAGAAATAATTTGATAATGAAATGAAAACAGAACTTTAGAAAAGAAATTATTATGATGCACTAGACACAACATGATTGCCTGTTTCTTCTCCCCATGTTAAATTGTTTCATTTTAGCGATGCGAAACGAAGCCTGTGTCTCGTGTCGTGGCTAAACCAGTGTCATCGCGTGTTTCTGAAACAAGACAAATTGTTATCTCGTCTCCTTTCCTCTAATTTCCTTTCGTAAACCTCATTACAATAGAAGTAAAATTCAAAGCCATGCGAATTCGAAATGTAACGAACTTTACAAGTTACAATTGATAATCGGACAAGAGAGGGCTATGGAATGCTTTCGAGACATTTAAAACGCGATGAGTCCAGACAAGGACATGTCACGTCTTGTGTCGGAAAACGAGACGAGACAGTCGCTTTGTCTCGTCTCGTCTCGGATTTAACAAAGCCTATATTGTCTCTCCTATGCTGAATTGGACACCTCTCACCAGAATTGAAGTGGGTCTTGTGTCAAGTGAGACATGTGGGTTAAGATGTGTAAGTCGCTTAGTGGGTCGTAGGTCAAGAAGATGTGACCCACTGCAATCCACCACTCACCGTGACCCACCATAAACCAGCGATCCACCATAACCTACAGACTCACTACGACCCATCGACACACTCTGCTTAGTGCATTGTATATAGCATCCTCTGAACTGTGGTGAATATGTCTACATTTTACTTTTAGGGTCTCTTTTTTTCTTTTTTTCTTCTTTTGGCATTTGTTTCTATTTACTTACCTGAGATGACTATATCTTACAAGGAAATAGCAGACTTTGTTAAATGAACTTTCGCGAGGTAGTAGTGCATATTTAAAGTGTTAATATTACAAACTCGGAGAACGCAATAACCAGAAATTGCCTAGAAAGTGCGTCTTAAAGTTTCGACTCGCCTTATATATTATACGACCTAAAATTCCCAAGTGACGGTGTGGCAGAGAGTGTAGCGTTCATGATTCACGTGTAAAGGATCGAAAGTTCGATTCCCGCTCGAGTCAACTTGTTTTTGCTTTTACCAATAAATTAGACATTTATAACTACAAGTTAAATATTAATTCACCATATGTTTATAATGCATGAAACAATAGGAATTTCTAAGTCAGTAGTAAAACTTTTCAATGCTTCATGTGAACTAGATACAAATATAACCTATTTCGTAAAGTCGTTAAATGAAAAATTTTCTTGATGATTCGTGTCTATATCTGTGGACACATTGCGAATTGCAACGGGGAATATTCGGAAATCCCCTTTGGCTATAGCATACATCCAGTATTCCCTAGCGGATTTCCCCCTCATCCCCCTTGCAATTCGCACAGTCCATAGATATAGACACGAAACTTCGGACACAACGACTGTTGTAACCGTAGTACAGCTATTGATATCAATATATTTATGAAATAAATTTTATTTTGTATCTAGTTCACATAAAACATTGAAAACTTCTACAACTGATTTGAATATTCCTATCGTTTAGAATATATGAACATATAGTGAATTAATATTTTACTTGTAGTTATAAATGACTACTTTATTGGTAAAAAGCAAAAACAAGTTGACTCGAGCGGGAATCGAACGCTGGACCCTTTACACAAGAGTCGTAAATGCTCCACACTCTGCCACACCGCCACTTGATAATTTTAGGCGTCATACCATATATACGGCGAGCCGAAACTTTGAGACGCTTTCTCTAAGCTATTTCTGGCTATTGCGCTCTCCCAGTTTAAATGTGCACTACTACCTCGCGAAAGATGGCCCCTAAATTCATTTAACAAAGTCTGCCTTGTCCTTGTTAGATATATTCATCTCATGTAAGTAAACAGAAACAAATGCAAAAGAAGAAGAAGAAGAAGAAGAAAATGGAGATCCTAAAAGTAAAATTTAGACAAATTCGACACTCTTCAGAGGATGCTATATACAATGCACTAAGCAGAGTGTGTTGGTGGGTCGCAGTGGGTATGTAGGTTATGGTGGGTCATGGCGGATGCTGAGTTGCAATGGGTCAAGTCCTGTTGACCCACGGCCCACGATCTACTTCATCTCTGGTGAGAGGCTTTCAATCCAGCATGGGTGAAACAATATAGATTTTGTTAAATCCAAGACGAGATGAGACAAAGCGTCTGTCTCGTCTCGTTTTCCTAGACAAGACGTGACAGGTCCTTGTCTGGACTCGTCGCGTTTTAAATGTCTTGAAAGCATTCCATAGCCCTCTCTTGTCCGATTATCAAATCTAACTTGTAAACTTCGTTACATTTCGAAGCCGCATGGCTTCCAATTTTACTTCTATTATTATGAGGTTTACGAAACAAAATTAGACGAAAGGAGACTAGATAACAATTTGTCTCGTTTCGGAAACACGAGATGACACCGGGATAGCCACGAAACCAGTGGCGGATCTAGATGGTAAAAACTGGGGGAGCTGACTGAATTTAGAGTATGATAAGTATATCATGACCTTACTATAAATTTTCAAAACTATATAAATAATAGCTTAAATTATTTTCGTCAATCTGAAAGTGGGAGGTCCTAGGCCCCCGATCTAGATCCGCCACTGCAAAGACGAAACACAGGCTTTTTCTCGCCTCTCTAAAACGATACATTTTCACATGACGAGACGAAACAGGCAACCATGTTGTGTCTAGCGTATCATAACCATTCCTTTTATAAAATTCTGTTTTCATCTCATTATCAAGTTATTTCTCGAAATCCGACCTCGGATCATCTTCCTTTCATTGACTGTCATTGTTTCCTTCACTAACTTGTGTTTATAATTGTAATTTTAAAAACAATTCATTTTATTTTCTACGGTTTTCATTCCACGGTCAGTCTACGGTTTTCATTCTACCACTTGTGGAATTAACATATGATAGGTTATAATGGTGTTGTGAATGTTTGTTATGTGTCTAATTGTTTGAAACTAATGTATATTTAGACAATCGATATTGTGTGGGGTTAATTGCATTCATCTATTACTACTTAACTGTCTATGTATGGAATATCTAACAGTGTAGTGTTCTACATTTTCCTTCGTAGAACAAAGTTGTTTGAAGGCCCTGGATTAAGTGCAATGGAACTGTATGATAGTCTAGGCATGTAACGTTGATGGGGAAATGGAAGTTAAAACTACATCATGAAGTGTGGAAAGAGGGATCTTTCTTTTTTTCTCTTGAAATGTCTGTAATGCATTGCTTGTTCCGTTTACTGTATCGCCATCCTCGTTGCTTCCTTCAGGCGTTATTCAGCGTGCCTCGGTAGCTAGACTGTGCACAGCAAAACTCACGAGTGTAATATGCATGACTCACTGTGTAAGACTGTGTTGCAATAACTTCGCTTTGTCGTTAACAAATATAGTGCTTTTGCTGTCTTGAATATCAATAAAACTGGTTGTGGAAAAAAATAACTGAATACCAATCTGCTAAAAGTATATTTATATAGTTTAATATTGTAGTCTCAATATGGTCCCTCATCCCAAAACTTGTGTTTGTTTCCACAGAACACATTTGGGGAGAGGGGGAGTTGTGTAAGTCACAATATTTTGGCATTCGGGATATTAGTGATATGTTGTTCGGATCTTGGAACCTTAGGTGATAACGCTTGCAATTATTACTTTGCTGTTTTATGGCTGTTTGTATTCGGCATTCTTATAATGTAAGCGTCTGTCATCTCGTTGATTTGAATGGAAGCAGCACACTCTCAGTTCCGGGAGCATCTCTCTCTCTCTCTCTCTCTCTGTCTGCAATAGGCACATTTCTGAAGAAATTTATCTATCGTAGAGATTCACATGGGCGAAATTCGGGAAAATCTCCAGTTTTTCCGGTCACCACTCTCTGATACAGCCCCTGATTAAATATATTTGCTTCCTCCTTTTCATTGTCTCACTTCTCTAATAAATTTCACCGAAATTTTTAACTCGTTTCTACTTAACATATTAAACGGGTAATACGTTCTCTTTTACCACCTTTCATGTGCTGTATGCATTATTTAAAAAAATATATACTACCTGGAGCAGATTCGAACGGCAGTTTTTTGGATTTGTAATCTAGCGTCTTAACCACTACACCAAGATCGTTGCTTGTTAGACGCTTAGTTGTTGGCATATTTGTTGTATTTGTATTTTATGTTCCCACTTCGACAATTTTTACTCTTTTTTTTCGTTTAGCAGCTGTTTCTGGCTTTCTCTTTGGGTGTCGTCCTTTATTTACACTATGCACTATTCGTATTCACAGCTTGTGCCTCTCTGCAATGTCTTATTCAGATGAGACTTTTCTTCTTGTCCCTCAGTAAACATTTGATTGATTTAATTCTCGTACTCTCCATGGATGGAGCGCAGGAATGCCAGACTCAAAAAACAGGTGTACATTTACTTTCCTGACAGATAATATTCATTACTCAACTATATTCTCCTTTCTACAGTTAATTCTATGTATGATGTCTTAATTACTCATCTTTATAAACAAGCTAAAACAAGATTTTGCCTTCTTACTTATATTTAATTTATGAGAATTTGAATGTTCCTCCAATGACTGTATTCATTCATGTCGTCAGTCACGGTAGTTATCTAGTCATGTGCGGTTTGATAGAGAAATCATCGTGATTGCATTTACATCCTCATCACCGAACTTGGATCTAAAATGCAAAATCTTTCCACGGTTTTCATTTGTGGTGCCGACTCAGTCTACATGCAAGGGCCAAACGGTTCAATTGTATTAACATCGCCTTCGATCGACGGAATGGATGATCGATGTACCGGAAGAACAAAGTGGAGCATTACATGCTCTTATTATGAGAACAACCCTACCAGTGTCAAAATTGTTTAGAAGTATTCCGTTTGATATGTTAATACTTCTATACTTATGGACCCTGAATATCAGCTTTTAATTAGAGAGGAATTGAGGATCTTGTTTCCTTTAATATCACGCTATCAGGGCAAACGTGTATTTTTGGGATAAACGAGTTAAATCTAGGTATATATATCGGGGTAAAAGTGCGGTGGAATGCCTTCACCCACCTCCAAAAAATATATAACACGTCCCCTCAGTTAATAAAAAAATTACAATGGGCAGAGATAGGCAGGGGGACTGCGTGATTTCATGCCGCTACCTATCGTCCCCCTACCTTTTCAGATACACTTTTACACCTACAGGGCGCAAAATTTCCGGTCGCCAGGTCGCCATTAGTGACTAGAAATTTAGAGCTGGCTACCAGTGTTCAGTAGAAAAGTTTCTGCCTAAATTCACTTAAGAACTTTGATCCGAAAACTGCAGTCGACTACTGGTGCTTCAGTCCAGAGTCAGAGAGCGTTACACCAACATGAAGTCTTAAGTAAGATTTTTTTATATGTAACATGAATTGTCCAATTCGAAACTGATAATCCAGAATCTAATTGTCTGGCTTAGAAATTTTAAGCCCTCATGTAATCTTTTTCTTTGTCAAACCAAAGGTTATGGGAGCGGGACTCTCATTTGTACGTGAGAGATACTGGCAACCATCAGTTTTGGATTGACGAGTGCGTCTCACTTTGAAATTTTGCGCCCTGATATATATATACAGGGTGGCCCATTTTAATCTTTCCACGGAAATATCTCGAAAACGGTTACACATAAATAAGCTGAACAAAAACTCAAAAAGGAAATACCATATTGCAAATCGAACGATTATGTCGCGGTGCCCCCAAGGGCCGCTCTTCAAGGGGGCACAGGGCCCAACCTTAAAATTTTAAAAGGAAACATGGGGCGAGTGACACCTCGTTCGATAGATCTTTAAAAGCTAAAAAGCGATGTGGCAAAATATTGTTCATATGGGTAACCATTTTCAAAATGGCCATCAAGACATGGTGCCTTTATGAGATAAAATGTCCAGTACCACTGATATGAAAACTAGGGATGCACGCGAGACGCGAGAAGTCTCGTCTCGTCTCGCGTCTCGTCTCGCATTTGCGAGACGAGACACGAGACGAGGCTGAAAATTTTATGCGAGACGAGACTCTGTTAAGGCTCGCGAGACTTCTCGCAGTCTCGCAACATTTATGAATTACATTTAATTGTATATTTAGTGATTTTACATTTATTGAATTTTCTAAGTTGAGCGTTAATGCCTCCAGGAACAAAAAAGTGATTGGGGCAATAGACATTTTATGAGATTTATTATTATTCAAGGTTGATTTTCAGAATTAAAGCCTTCTTTAGTTTCTAAACATCACTAAGAAAGAAAAGCTTTGTAAATTGGAAATTTATTACAGCATCGATTTAGGACTTTATTTTGCGACACAAACACATACATGAACTTATGTTTTTGGTCTGAAAAGCGAATAAGACTCCCTATTGCTGTGAAATGTGATATTTCTGTTGTTTCTGTCTTTTTCACATTACTACTAGCGAGTAATGTTGGAGGATGGCGGGAAATCCCCTCTCGTCAAAGTTTATCCCCGGCCCGGCTCGCAGAAATAACATGATATTTTTACATGGAATAAGTAGGATATATTTATCAAAAACATCCCTCTCTAGTTCGGAAATTTAATTCAAACACTGGTTTGGTAGGATGGGTTCTATAGTTTTGGTGGGAGATGGTAGGAATGGCCCTATAGGTTTGGTGGGAGATGGTAGGAATGGCCCTATATCTGTCAGTAATTTTATTTTCTAAATCTGGCAACACTATTTAAGTTGAAAGCGAAAGTTGATAAAATGCGATAATGCAACATTGCTACAAGCGCGAACGAACCGAAAAAATTGGGTCGTATTGTGTTGTGAGGAGTTCTTTTGTTGTTTACAAGCGCTTTTGGTTGTATAAAAACATCTTTATAATGGAAAATCACCCTTCAATGAAACGACCAAAACGTGTAAATGTTGATAGTGGCGACGATATTTTAGAAGAGCCAAATGGGGACCCAGTTGAAAGTGAAACGGATTCAAGTAATGTTTCTGCAAGTTCGAGTCTTGACCCACCCAAAAGAGCAGGGCGTAAAAGTAAGTTCCAGGATTACTTTGAAATTGCGACGAATGCTGAGTTGGCTATTTGTAAATTATGTAAGCCTAAGAAGATAGAATTGAAAATGCATTCTCGTAATACAACGGGACTGAAGAAACACTTGCAAAATATTCACAAGAAAGAGTACGCGATTCTCTGCCGCGACAGCGACAAAGATCAGGAGAGTAGGTGCAGGAAGGAGGATATAACAATATATTTCTCTCAGAAGAAGGAAACTAAGGTAGGTGTATAGCATACTTGACAGTGTCTAAAGTGTTGAAAATTAATTATCACTATTCCCAGCGGCACTCCGGTTGCGAGCCATTGATATAATTGTTATTAGTATTGTAAAATTTCTTGGGTAGAGCAATAAATGTACTCGGGATTTGGACTTTTCCCTTCACCTTTTTATTATAAAAAGTTTATGTATACAAATTATAATAAGAAATTCCACTAATATTTAGGTAAGATTAGATAGGAGCCCAGTGACCAAGCGTCGTGGGCTTTGAGGTGAGGTACTCTCGGTGACCAAGCGTCGTGCGAGGGGTGTAGATTAGGTATCTCTCTCTCGGTAACCGTGCGTCGTGAGAAAGAGGAAAGGAACCCGGTGACCAAGCGTCGTGGGTATAAGGATGGGTACCTCTCGGTGACCAAGCGTCGTGAGAGGGGTTTTAGGTGTTTAGATCAATCCGGGAAGATTGATGTTGGTCGAGGCGTGTAGGTCCGTTTTATCCTCTATTGTCGGCTTCCTTCGTTGATTCTCGTCCTTCCGACTGTTGGCGATGGTGATCGACTCCTCTTCGGGACCGTCGTCTGTTTGTTTTTATTTATTACTAACACTTGTAGTTCACACGTGGTTATTGCCTGGTACGGCAACGTGGGGATCCTTACAGTATATAATATAATTATGTTGTATATCAGTTATTTAGGTTAGTATATTAGTATATGTTAATTGTGGCGTGTAATAGTAAACCGTATAAGTGTAAATGAAGCTACTTAAAAAAAAGGAGAGGTTTCTTGTGGTACGTTCCTCACTTATACGGAGAGCATTCCGCGATGAGTACCGCAACAAATTGCGGTACCCTGATTTGAGCCCAGACATTGAACTAAAGAATAGACCTCCAGCCCTTATCTCAAAAGCATTTGGCAGGATGAAGCCGGATGAATCTAAAATTTGGTGAAGGAAGGCGGAGTACAAGGTAAGTTGGGCGGAGTTTAAATTTTATTATTTGCAGCAGTTACCTATATTTAATCCAATTACCCACTGTACAATTACTCTACTGTATAGACACTGGGTAACGTACTGTAGGGGAAACCGTTGTACCTTGAGCATAGTGTACCTTGGAACACTCGCATGTTTCTGAGCTCCTATACTATCTAGAGGTGATTCAACGAACTATATGATGCTTTAACATTGTCAGACAGTGCCATCGTGGCTTTCATTGTGCTAAGAAGTGTATGTAATTTATGAAAGTGAAAAACTTTTTTCAGGGATAAAACGAACTATTTAGAAATTGAAATATTGTTTTTTAGTGCCATTACTGTTTGTTGTTTGTATAATTTGTAATAATCTATTAGTTCAGAGGGATTAGGTGAGCATTTTTGTGACTTGCTTTCCTACTCTGAATGTAGCGTTATCATTATTGTGCCATTTTAATAATTGTCTACAGCCTCTTGTACCATGAAACAGAAACATATCTTGTACCTTGGAACATGTTCCAAGGTACATGAACTCATTGTCAAGTGTATTTTTTGAACATTCTTTTACTATCGTTGCAGGAATCGAAATGCCAAGAGGCAAGATAGGAAAGAAAAGGCCTGCCATTAACCCAAATTCAATCAAGAACGCAATTAAAGCAGTCATTCCCGAGCCTGGGAAGCGTATTTCAATTCGTGAAGTTTGCAAAGTTTGCCAAGTGTCTTTAGCTACTTTATCCCGACATCTGAAATATTTTAGACAGTCAGGGAAAGAAACATTTGAGTATAGTGTGAAATGTGAGGACGGAGGGGAGATATTTACTACATACATGACAAATATGCCCAATGGCCACATCAATAACTATGAAACGCACTTATCTGTCGAGGCTGTTGAGATGGTTGCTGAAGCTGGAGTTGTCATGCTGACTCCCCATTCGCATACATCAGGACTACAATCACTGGATGTGGCTGTTTACGGTCCTTTTAAATGTTTTTATAACTAAGCTGTGGAAGAATGTTTACATAATAATCCGGGGAAACGTTTTGATATTTATGCTGTGGCCGAAGTGTTGGGAATTATCTATCCACGCGTGCCTTCAGCACATCAAATATCACCAGTGGTTTTCGCTTTTCAGGAAGTTATCCTATACATAAAATCATTTTCTTGGAGTTCTTCAGCTTCACTAACAGACCATTGGCCGAATTGTCATCTAAATGATATACGTGAAAAGGACAACTGTCTGATACATGAACGAAACGAAACAATTGTGCAACTCGTGCAAGTTTTGCCTTCTACATCAGTCTTTAAAGAGGACGTACAGTCAAACCAGAAAGCACAAACTTGGTAAAGTACAAAATGTCGAAGAAAGACTGTCACAGGTAGAAGTAGGGTAGTAAGAGAGACACTTGCAAAGCAAGTATTGAAAGATAAGAAAAAGCACAGAGCCACATAGAAAGGAAATAAGAAGCAAGAACAGCAAAGAAAAGGAAAGAACAAATCCAATAGAAAAAATAGTTTCGAAACATCTGATGAAGAATCTGAGAACATAAGCCTGTGTGAAAATTATGATAGTGATGTTATGCTTGCAGAACAGATGGACACAGAAGTTGAATTAGACTAAAGCATTGAAGCCATAATGTCAATCTGGATGACTATGTGTTGGTGCAGTTTAAGAAAAAACGAAGCATTGAATTTTATGCAGAATAGATTTGTTCAGTTGAATCTAATTTCAACAAATTTAAAATCAAGTTATTTAAGCATATTTCAGGTACTGCAAATAAATTTTATGAAGAGTTTGCAAGACAGTCTGAAGTGAATGCATCTGATATTATAGTGGAACTGCCACCACACCTTTGGCCAATAGGCTCCAGTAGAATGTCTGAACAATTGTGGTTTCAAGTGGATTTCGTTCTTATAATTGAGTAACATTGAGTTACATAAGTAATAGATGACGTAGGTCGAGACCATTTCCACGAATAAGTCAATATTTCCCGATTTAGTAATTCCTTATGTTATCTTCTGATAGGTCTGTCTACTTTACGTTGAAAGAATTAGAACATAGTATGCCCAACATATGATCAATTTTGTAACTGTTTTAGAGCCTTTGTTCTTTGTTTTTTCTTCAGGATTTTAAGAATAGAATAACTAATAGAATATTGTTATAGTGTTCTTTTCATACTTTAGTTATTGCTAAGTTTACGAATTTTTCAATAAATAATTAAGGTTAGCCTTCCGATTAATAATAGGTTAAATATGAAGGTAAAAACTTGTCTGATTAGAGTAAGTATTAAAATTTCCATTCTCTTTCTTTTCACACGCTTTTGTATATCAAAAACAACAAATCTGGATGTACAAAATAAATCTTAGAATAATTATTTGTGACTTTATTTCTGTGAATTACCATATTAGAAATATATGTTTCAAGGTACATGAGGCTGTGTTCCAAGGTACATGAGTATTTGTACCACGGAACACTTTCTTGGGAATTTTTGAAAACTTAAAAACATAACGAAGAACAGAAATAAGAACTTAAATAATAATACAGTTTCTCTCAGAAGACATCCAAGTTTAAATGCACTGCAATACAATTGCAGAAATAACTGTTGGTAATATTATAACTTGAAAAACGCAAAAAGTGTTCCATGGTACAACAGTTTCCCCTACACATTAATTTCCTCCGTCAGACAATTAGTGATTTAGAGTGAGAATAGGATGTGTCTATCCGCCTACTTTCGGCTTCAAATTGCCTACAATTGGATGTTTGAATGGCCCCATCCTACCCTCACCACATACACTTCCGACTTCAAAACGAACGCTCCAATTATCAGTCTATTCGGTGCAAAAATGTGTCCGCATGGCATACTGGAAAATATTGGTGGAGACCTCTAAGCTGGAAAACAATGTTGGATCCAGCAACAATTTATGCTGGTTTTGCTGTAAATTATGCTATTAATTTGACGAGAATTAATGGTCCAGCAATCAAATTCCAGCACAACTTTTCTTTTAATTTGGAGCGGAGGGAACACAAGTTCGGATACCATGTTGAACTCTAGGTTCCATCTCCTTAGGAAGTTATGAACATTCATCCCATGGAACCCATGGAAAGCAATGGCAAACCACCATGGATTCACCTTGCCAAGAGACTTTTAGGTCAAACACCTGCCTTCTTACAGAATATCACATCATCATTCATTAACAGCCATAGAATAACACATTGCAAAATTTTGATCCAGAATATATGCGAGACTGCGAGGCCATGCGAGAAAGTCTCGCGCGAGACGCGAGACGAGACTCAAAATTTTATGCGAGACGAGACAACATTTGAGGCTGCGAGACGAGACGAGACTTTTCATGTCTCGTCTCGTCTCGTCTCCCGTGCATCACTAATGAAAACGGTTGAAGTTAATAACGGATGAACAGAATAAAACTCCTATAGAAATCACAGAGGGTATTTATCATTTCAGGACTTGAAAATATTGCAACAGTGGAGAAGATGATTAGAGTAAAAGTGCCATAATGCAAAGGAGGAAATCTAATTCCTAGACAATCATCGTTCCAATGTCCTCCGTAAGTGGATGAAGCGGGACGGGAAGGAACGGTGAAATTGAAAACTGTAAATCTTAGATTTAGCAAATTGTATCTACACATCAAAATTATCTGAAATGTATTTTTATAAGAAATAGATGTCTGTAATGGAAAAAAGTAGGTAAAATTCTTGTTAAATGGTACCTTTCGTTTTGATTGCAGGCAATGATTTGTACAAAAATGAATCAACTGAACTGCGAAACCAATTTGTTGAACAATGCAATTTTAGAACGTGTACAAACGTTAGTTTTGCTCAAAAAGTCGTCTGCACAATATCAGTTCATTACAGTACCAGTCACTTGTACACCAAAGTGTTTTAGACAAACCACATCTATTGCAAGTAAAAGTGGGGTTCTCATTTGAGATTTTACAGAAAATTTTCTAACAATTACATTTCCTCTTTAGCATTATGTCTTATATACTTTAAGAAACTTTTTCTCCGTTTTATTATTCTCGACGCGTGGAATGATAAATACCCTCTGTGATTTCCTATACGAGTTTTATCCTGTTAATTTATCTCCAAGCGTTTTCATATTAGTGGTACTGGACGTTTTATCTGATAAAAGCACCATGTCTTGGCGGCCATTTTGAAAACGGCGACCCAAATGAACAATCTTTTGCCACAACGCTGTTTAATGTATGAAGATCTATCGAACGAGGTATCACTTAATCCATATTTTCGTTTAAAATTTTTAAATTCGGCCTGGGCCCCATGAAAGGCAGCCCTGGGGAGCACCGCGACAACATCATTTGATTTGCTCCATAGCTTTCCTATCTGAGTAATTGTCTGGTTTATTTATGTTCATCCGTTTTCATATTAGTGGTATTGGACATTTATCTGATACAGGTAACATATCTTGGCGGCCATTTTGAATACGGTGACCGATATGAAATTTTTTGTCACATTGCTTTTCAGTTTTTGAAGATCTATCGAACGAGGTGTCACTCGCCCCATGTTTCTATTTAAAATTTTAAAGTTGGGTCCCGAGCCCCCTTGAAGAGCGGCCCTGGGGAGCGCGACATCACCATCCGATTTGCTCCAAAGTATTTCCTATTTGAGTTTTGTTTAGTTCATTTATGTTCAACCGTTTTCGAGATATTTCCGTGGAAAGTTAAAATGGGCCACCCTATATGCCTTTAGGTTTTACGTTCCACGATTAAGCCGGAGTAGTAGAAAATGGATCGATCTGGGACAACATAGAACAGTATTGGCCAACTCACAAGCCCCTGGGAAATTGACCACCGTACACCGTGAGCCCACGGTCTTTTACGACCTCCATTTTAGGGGTGAATTTATTCCCTTTTATGACCACTTTTTAGGGAGTGTATTCGTTCTCTTTTACGAGCACATTTTAGGGGGTGAACTCGTTCCCTTTTATGAGCACTTTTCCAACCCCTATGTTAATTACGAACACATAGAAGAGAAGATAACACATAACTCTACGTAACACATAGCAGAACAGATAACACATAAGAGTACGTAACATAACAAGGGTGTACTCGTTCTCTTTTATGACCACTTTTTAAGGGGTGAACTCGTTCCCTTTTCCAACCCCTATTTTAACATAGCAGAAATTACACTGAGACTATGAACACACAACAGAGCAGATAATACATAAGACTCGTTCCCTTTTATGAACACTTTTTCAGGGGTGAACTCGTTCTCTTTTATGAGCACATTTTTCAACCCCTTAGCATCAGACTACATAGCGCATCAGACAGAGACTACGAAACATAGCAGGGGTGAACATAACGAACATAGCAGAGAATAGGGGTGGACTCGATTACGAACACACAGCAGTTGAACACAGCACAGATAATAAAAGAGTATGGTATATTTTTCAACCCCTATTTTAACATAGGAGATAACACATAAGATTACGAAACATGGCAAGGGTGAACTCGTTTTCAACCCCTTAGCATAAGACTATATAACATAGCAGAAATTACGAACACATAGAAGAGCAGATAACACATAAGAGTACGTAACATAACAAGGGTGTATTCGTTCTCTTTTATGAGCACATTTTAAGGGTGAACTCGTTTCCTTTTATGAGCATATTTTCCAACCCCTATTTTAACATAGCATAGAATACATGGAGACTATGAACACACAACAGAACAGATAATACATAAGAATACGTAACATAGCAAGGGTGTATTCATTCCCTTTTATGAGCATATTTTCCAACCCCTATTTTAACATAGCAGAAATTACACTGAGACTATGAACACACAGCAGAACAGATAATACATAGCACAGCTAATAAAAGAACATGGCTTATTTTCCAACCCCTATTTTAACATATCAGAAATTACACTGAGACTATGAACTCATAGCAGAGCAGATAATAAACACAACAACCTCCATTTTAGGGGTGTATTCATTCACTTTTATGATTACTTTTCCAACCCCTATTTTACCATAGCAGAAATGACATAAGCATGTCCTCAAACTACTGACCATCGTGAACAAAGGTCAAACTCGAAAACGAAACAACATATCGAGGTGCTGTTTCCACATTTAGCAATTGGTCATCAAAAAAGTACTGACCATCAAGGTCAAAAATTAAAACTTGAAAACAAAGCCACATTTAGTAATTGGTCATCAGGTACTACATGTCCCAAAATTAGTGGCCATCGAGGTCAAAGGTCAACATACTTAGAACCTAATAACTCAAAACTAGAGCCACATATTGAGGTGTTGTTTCCACATTTAGTAATCGGCCACCAACTACTACAAGTTCCAAAATAATGACCATCGAGGTCAAAGGTCAACATACTTAAAACCTAATTACTCGAAAATGGATCCACATATTGAGGTGGTGTTTCCACATTTAGCAATTGGTCATCAGGTACTACAAGTTCCAAAATAATGACCATCGAGGTCAAAGGTCAACATACTTAAAACCTAATATCTCGAAAACGGAGCCACATACTCAGGTGCTGTTTCCAAATCTAGTAATTGGTCATCAGATACTACAAGTTCCAAAATAATGATCATCGAGGTCAAAGGTCAACATACTTAAAACCTAATAACACGAAAACTGAGCCACATATTGAGGTGGTGTTTCCACATTTAGTAATCGGCCACCAACTACTACAAGTTCCAAAATAATGACCATCGAGGTCAAAGGTCAACATACTTAAAACCTAATAACACGAAAACGGAGCCACATACTCAGGTGCTGTTTCCACATTTAGCAATAGGTCATCAGGTACGACAAGTTCCAAAATAGTGGTCATCGAGGTCAAAGGTCAACATACTTAAAACCAAATAACTCTTAAATGGATCCACATATTGATGTGCTGTTTCCAAATCTAGTAACTGGTCATCAACTACTACAAGTTCCAAAATAATGATCATCGAGGTCAAAGGTCAACATACTTAAAACCTAATAACACGAAAACTGAGCCACATATTGAGATGCTGTTTCCACATTTAGTAATCGACCACCAACTACTACAAGTTCCAAAATAATGACCATCGAGGTGAAAGGTCAAAGTACTTAAAGCCAAATAACTCGAAAACGGAGCCAAATATTGAGGTGCTGTTTCCACATTTAGCAAGAGGTCATCAACTAGTACAAGTTCCAAAATAATGACCATCGAGGTTAAAGGTCAACATACTTAAAACCTAATAACTCAAAACCAGAGCCACATATTGAGGTGCTGTTTCCACATTTAGTAATCGGTCACAAACTACTACAAGTTCCAAAATAATGATCATCGACGTCAAAGGTCAAACGGATCCAAGTATTGAGGTGCTGTTTTCCAAATTTGGTAATTCGTCATCAACTAGTACAAGTTTCAAAAATAATGGTCATCGAGAATGGTCATCGAGGCCAAAGGTCAAAATACTTAAAACCAAATAACTCTTAAATGGATCGACATACTGAGGTGATGTTTCCACATTTAGCAAGAGGTCATCAACTACTACAAGTTCCAAAATAATGACCATCGAGGTCAAAGGTCAAAACTCGAAAACGGATCCAAGTATTGAGGTGGTGTTTTCCAAATTTGGTAATTGGTCATCAACCACTACAAGTTCCAAAAATAATGACCATCGAGGTCAAAGGTCAATCTCGTAAATGAAACCACATATTGAGATAACGTTTCCTCATTTAGTAAATTTGTGTGATCTATACAATTTATTACAAAGCAGAAAAATAAGTGAAGAAAGAATAAATTTGAGAACATAATTTTAACTAGCGCAGAATTTCTGTACCTTTTTGGGCTATTCAAAAGAAAGCAAAGATATGCCATATTAACTAGCTGAGAATTATTTAAGCAAAACGAAGAAAGCGAACATGGACCATTTTACTCAAATTTGGTTGGAGTATTTATATTTGTATGAACCAGAAAAAAATGAAGAAAGTCCGTTTTGACTAGTTCAATATTTCTGTACAATTTTGTACTACCCAAATAATCACAAGTAAATCAAAGAAGGGTCATTTTATACCTTTCTGTGCTATTCAAATAATAGAGGCAACAAATTTCAGTGGTCTATTTTTTTTGTACCAATCAGAAGAAAAGCAAAGATATGCCATTCTCAGACTTTTATACCATTTTGTACTACTCTAATAAACGAAGGAATACCAGTCAGAAAAAAAGAAGTGAAGATCAGGTGGATTATTTTCTTTTGTACCAACTGGAAAAGAGAAGAAGAGCTACTTTAACTAGCCCATTATGTACTGTTTAAACAAACGAAAATTGCCCTTTTTGTAACTTTTGAAATACTGAAATGTTCTATTTTTTTATCAATCTGAAAAACTCGAAGAAGGGCCATTCTAAGAAGTTCATAATTTCGATGTTCTACTTTTTTATACCAACGAGGAAAAAATGAACTAGCTGAATATACGAAAGAATAAATTTAAGTGACCTATTCAATTTTGTACTACTCAAATAAACAATGGAATATTTAGTTTTCATTCCATTTTGGAGTATTCAAATAAACAAGGGTATTATAACTTGTGTCAACTCTAAAATTAATTAAACGAAGTAATGCATTTGAAAAACCGAAGTTGAGTATTTTATACCATTTTGTATTATTTCAACAAACAAAGGAATAAGCAAAAACAAAGGATCATTTTATATCATTTTAAACTAGTCTAATAAACGAAGGCATAAATATGAGTGAGCTATTTAATTTTGTAGCTGAGTATTTTAACGAAAGAACAAAATTATACTAACCAGAAAAAACCGAAGTTCCATTTTAACTAACTGAGAATTTCTGTACCTTTTTTGTAAATTTGAGTGGCCTGTTTTTTGTACTAACCAGAAAAATCGAAGGAGGTCCAATTTAGCTAACTCAGAATTTTATACCATTTTGTACTACTCAAATAAACGAAAGAAAAAACGAAAAAAGACCAATTTAACTAGCAGCTCAGAATTTATATACGTTTTGTTTAGGTGTTCTACTTTTTGTACCAGCGTGAAGTGCCTTTTTAACCAGCTCAGTAGTATTCAAATAAACAAAGAAACCGAAGAAGGATCATTTTAACTAGCTCAGAATTTCTGTACTTTTGTGCCATTCAAACAAATGAAAAAACTAAATTTGAATGGAGTATTATTTTTTGTGCCAAGCAGAAAAAGGAAAGAATTTGTACTGACCAGAAAAGGCAAAGAAGGATCATTTTATACCTTTATGTGCTATTTAAATAAACGAAGGAATAAATTTGAGTGATCTATTCAATTTTATACCAATCAGAAGAAAAGCAAAGAAGAGCCATTTTAACTAGCTGAGTATTTTTGTGATACACAAATCAACAAATGAATAAATTTGAGTGACCTATTCAATTTGGTATCAATAAGAAATACCATTTTAAATAACTCAGCATCTTATACCTTTTTGTGCTATTTAAATAAACGAAGAAAGCGAAGGAGGTTCAATTTAGCTAACTCAGAATTTTATACCATTTTGTACTAATCAAATAAACGAAGGAATAAATTTTTATGACCTATTCAGTTTTGAAAACAAGCAGGAAAAGAAAAGAATTAACATTTTGTACTGTGCTATTAAAACTGAGTGATCTATTCAATTTTATACCAAGTAGAAAAAATTTTATTTGCAATTAAAAAAACTGAGAAGGTCTATTTGATGTACATTTTGTACTACTCAAATTCTACTTTCTGTACCAACCAGAGAAAAACAAAGAAATACCATATTCTGCTACTCAAACAAACGACGGAATAAGCTCAGAATTTCTATACCTTTTTGTGTTATTCAAATAAACGAAGGAATAAATTTGTGTGACCTATTCACTTTTATACCAACCATGAAGGTCCATTATAACAAGCACGGTATGTTTATATCATTTTGTATTACTCTATTTCATTTTTGTAACAATCAGAAGAAAACAGCTCAGAATTTTATACCTTTGTGGTGTTACATTTTGCATATTTTTGTGTCATCCAGAGAACAATTTAAATTGACTCTCCCTGACAATTCAGTTGCCAGAGTCCAATGTTAGTTATCTATTAAATTCTTAATATTACAGTGCTACAAATTGATCCAGTTAACAATTCAAGTTCTTCTATTCTTACACAATCAAATGCATATGCTACAGTGGGCTCAGTGTTCATTTACAGAATTAAATAATTGTTTATCTTTCTCTAAAAACATTTCTACTATTTTGTTGATATAATAATTACACTCTGTAATGTATTCATATACCAGATTAAATTTTTTCTCCAAAGTATAAGTGTTCTTAATATTACAACCTTTAAAATGCTTCTTTATATAAAGTTTATAGATTTTCTCTCTCATTTCATATTTAATTAAGATCGTCCACACCTTTTGCAATAATTCGTAATCATACTGCAGCAAACAGTTGTGATCTTTTTCATTCTCATTATGTTTAGAACATGCTTCACATAATAATACTGAATTTGGTGTATACTCATTAAATAATTGTATAACACATGTATGACTAATACTTTCACTAGTACACTCGCACTCATTAGCTTCCAGTTCAAAACAGGTAATATTTGAAACACTGTCATCATCACTTTCCGGGAGTATTTCATCATTATATCTATTATAGCGTCTAAAATAATACACATCTTCTATTTCCTGTGTTGGATATATGATTCTCACTTTATCACGTAATTCATCTGGCAAATCGGGGTCAGACGGGTGAATTAACAGTATAGGTTTTTCGTTTTCACGCTGAATTTCTTTTTCTCTAGGTGAAACATAAACATTCTCCACGCTCTTGAGCAAAAACAAATCAAATAAGTAATTTTATATATCTACAATACAAGCATTCTATGCATTCTCCGTGTTTAATAATATGTTTCAAGCAATAAAAACATCATGATGTATGTTCTATTATTTTCCAAATATACTCTATAAACTTATATTCCATTATAATAAAATACATAAATGCAAAAATATATATTTGAAGTTTACCTTAGACGAGGAAAAAGTTTTAAAAATTATTGAATCGTTGAGCAATACGCAGTACCTTAGGACTCTCATTATACTAGCAATACAAACGTTAGGTAACGCATTCGTAACGTTGTTTAAATATCTGCAGCACTCTTTATAGATGGTATGAAACATGGAACTTTGAAAACTTCTCTTACTTTGATATAATCTCTTCTTCTGCTGTGATTCAAAATTTTCAAGTATGCTGTTTCTTCTTTTTTTCTTTAGTACACAAATTGCTATATAGTCTGTTCTACACAATTATGACTCAACTCTGGTTTGTTAAATCTCACGTTCAATATTTTATGAGCCTTTCTTATTGACGGGAGAGTCAATTTAAATTGTTCTCTGGATGACACAAAAATATACAAAATGTAACACCACAAAGGTATAAAATTCTGAGCTGTTTTCTTCTGATTGTTACAAAAATGAAATAGAGTAATACAAAATGATATAAACATACCGAGCTTGTTATAATGGACCTTCATGGTTGGTATAAAAGTGAATAGGTCACACAAATTTATTCCTTCGTTTATTTGAATAACACAAAAAGGTATAGAAATTCTGAGCTTATTCCGTCGTTTGTTTGAGTAGCAGAATATGGTATTTCTTTGTTTTTCTCTGGTTGGTACAGAAAGTAGAATTTGAGTAGTACAAAATGTACATCAAATAGACCTTCTCAGTTTTTTTAATTGCAAATAAAATTTTTTCTACTTGGTATAAAATTGAATAGATCACTCAGTTTTAATAGCACAGTACAAAATGTTAATTCTTTTCTTTTCCTGCTTGTTTTCAAAACTGAATAGGTCATAAAAATTTATTCCTTCGTTTATTTGATTAGTACAAAATGGTATAAAATTCTGAGTTAGCTAAATTGAACCTCCTTCGCTTTCTTCGTTTATTTAAATAGCACAAAAAGGTATAAGATGCTGAGTTATTTAAAATGGTATTTCTTATTGATACCAAATTGAATAGGTCACTCAAATTTATTCATTTGTTGATTTGTGTATCACAAAAATACTCAGCTAGTTAAAATGGCTCTTCTTTGCTTTTCTTCTGATTGGTATAAAATTGAATAGATCACTCAAATTTATTCCTTCGTTTATTTAAATAGCACATAAAGGTATAAAATGATCCTTCTTTGCCTTTTCTGGTCAGTACAAATTCTTTCCTTTTTCTGCTTGGCACAAAAAATAATACTCCATTCAAATTTAGTTTTTTCATTTGTTTGAATGGCACAAAAGTACAGAAATTCTGAGCTAGTTAAAATGATCCTTCTTCGGTTTCTTTGTTTATTTGAATACTACTGAGCTGGTTAAAAAGGTACTTCACGCTGGTACAAAAAGTAGAACACCTAAACAAAACGTATATAAATTCTGAGCTGCTAGTTAAATTGGTCTTTTTTCGTTTTTTCTTTCGTTTATTTGAGTAGTACAAAATGGTATAAAATTCTGAGTTAGCTAAATTGGACCTCCTTCGATTTTTCTGGTTAGTACAAAAAACAGGCCACTCAAATTTACAAAAAAGGTACAGAAATTCTCAGTTAGTTAAAATGGAACTTCTTCGGTTTTTTCTGGTTAGTATAATTTTGTTCTTTCGTTAAAATACTCAGCTACAAAATTAAATAGCTCACTCATATTTATGCCTTCGTTTATTAGACTAGTTTAAAATGATATAAAATGATCCTTTGTTTTTGCTTATTCCTTTGTTTGTTGAAATAATACAAAATGGTATAAAATACTCAAATTCGGTTTTTCAAATGCATTACTTCGTTTAATTAATTTTAGAGTTGACACAAGTTATAATACCCTTGTTTATTTGAATACTCCAAAATGGTGCAAAACTAAATATTCCATTGTTTATTTGAGTAGTACAAAATTGAATAGGTCACTTAAATTTATTCTTTCGTAAATTCAGCTAGTTCATTTTTTCCTCGTTGGTATAAAAAAGTAGAACATCGAAATTATGAACTTCTTAGAATGGCCCTTCTTCGAGTTTTTCAGATTGATAAAAAAATAGAACATTTCAGTATTTCAAAAGTTACAAAAAGGGCAATTTTCGTTTGTTTAAACAGTACATAATGGGCTAGTTAAAGTAGCCCTTCTTCTCTTTTCCAGTTGGTACAAAAGAAAATAATCCACCTGATCTTCACTTCTTTTTTCCTGACTGGTATTCCTTCGTTTATTAGAGTAGTACAAAATGGTATAAAAGTCTGAGAATGGCATATCTTTGCTTTTCTTCTGATTGGTACAAAAATAAAATAGACCACTGAAATTTGTTGCCTCTATTATTTGAATAGCACAGAAAGGTATAAAATGACCCTTCTTTGATTTACTTGTGATTATTTGGGTAGTACAAAATTGTACAGAAATATTGAACTAGTCAAAACGGACTTTCTTCATTTTTTTCTGGTTCATACAAATATAAATACTCCAACCAAATTTGAGTAAAATGGTCCATGTTCGCTTTCTTCGTTTTGCTTAAATAATTCTCAGCTAGTTATTATGGCATATCTTTGCTTTCTTTTGAATAGCCCAAAAAGGTACAGAAATTCTGCGCTAGTTAAAATTATGTTCTCAAATGTATTCCATCTTCACTTATTTTTCTGCTTTGTACAAAATTGAATAGATCACACAAATTTACTAAAGGAGGAAACGTTATTTTTGGAACTTGTAGTGGTTGATGACCAATTACCAAATTTGGAAAACACCACCTCAATACTTGGATCCGTTTTCGAGTTTTGACCTTTGACCTCGATGGTCATTATTTTGGAACTTGTAGTAGTTTGTGACCGATTACTAAATGTGGAAACAGCACCTCAATATGTGGCTCTGGTTTTGAGTTATTAGGTTTTAAGTATGTTGACTTTTAACCTCGATGGTCATTATTTTGGAACTTGTACTAGTTGATGACCTCTTGCTAAATGTGGAAACAGCACCTCAATATTTGGCTTCGTTTTCGAGTTATTAGGTTTTAAGTACTTTGACCTTTGACCTCGATGGTCATTATTTTGGAACTTCTAGTAGTTGGTGGTCGATTACTAAATGTGGAAACAGCATCTCAATATGTGGCACAGTTTTCGTGTTATTAGGTTTTAAGTATGTTGACCTTTGACCTCGATGATCATTATTTTGGAACTTGTAGTAGTTGATGACCAGTTACTAGATTTGGAAACAGCACCTCAATATGTGGATCCATTTAGGAGTTATTTTGTTTTAAGTATGTTGACCTTTGACCTCGATGACCACTATTTTGGAACTTGTCGTACCTGATGACCTATTGCTAAATGTGGAAACAGCACCTGAGTATGTGGCTCCGTTTTCGTGTTATTAGGTTTTAAGTATGATGACCTTTGACCTCGATGGTCATTATTTTGGAACTTGTAGTAGTTGGTGGCCGATTACTAAATGTGGAAACACCACCTCAATATGAGGCTCAGTTTTCGTGTTATTAGGTTTTAAGTATGTTGACCTTTGACCTCGATGATCATTATTTTGGAACTTGTAGTATCTGATGACCAATTACTAGATTTGGAAACAGCACCTGAGTATGTGGCTTCGTTTTCGAGATATTAGGTTTTAAGTATGTTGACCTTTGACCTCGATGGTCATTATTTTGGAACTTGTAGTACCTGATGACAAATTGCTAAATGTGGAAACACCACCTCAATATGTGGATCCATTTTCGAGTAATTAGGTTTTAAGTATGTTGACCTTTGACCTCGATGGTCATTATTTTGGAACTTGTAGTAGTTGGTGGCCGATTACTAAATGTGGAAACAACACCTCAATATGTGGCTCTTGTTTTGAGTTATTAGGTTCTAAGTATGTTGACCTTTGACCTCGATGGCCACTAATTTTGTTACATGTAGTACCTGATGACCAATTACTAAATGTGGCTCTGTTTTCAAGTTTTAATTTTTGACCTTGATGGTCAGTACTTTTTTGATGACCAATTGCTAAATGTGGAAACAGCACCTCGATATGTTGTTTCGTTTTCGAGTTTGACCTTTGTTCACGATGGTCAGTAGTTTGAGGACATGCTTATGTCATTTCTGCTATGGTAAAATAGGGGTTGGAAAAGTAATCATAAAAGGGAATGAATACACCCCTAAAATGGAGATTGTTGTGTTTATTATTTGCTCTGCTATGAGTTCATAGTCTCAGTGTAATTTCTGATATGTTAAAATAGGGGTTGGAAAATAAGCCATGTTCTTTTATTAGCTGTGCTATGTATTATCTGTTCTGCTGTGTGTTCATAGTCTCAGTGTAATTTCTGCTATGTTAAAATAGGGGTTGGAAAATATGCTTATAAAAGGGAATGAATACACCCTTGCTATGTTACGTATTCTTATGTATTATCTGTTCTGTTGTGTGTTCATAGTCTCCATGTATTCTATGCTATGTTAAAATAGGGGTTGGAAAATATGCTCGTAAAAGGAAACGAGTTCACCCTTAAAATGTGCTCATAAAAGAGAACGAATACACCCTTGTTATGTTACGTACTCTTATGTGTTATCTGCTCTTTTATGTGTTCGTAATTTCTGCTATGTTATATTGTCTTATGCTAAGGGGTTGAAAACGAGTTCACCCTTGCCATGTTTCGTAATTCTATGTGTTATCTCCTATGTTAAAATAGGGGTTGAAAAATATACCATACTCTTTTATTATCTGTGCTGTGTTCAACTGCTGTGTGTTCGTAATCGAGTCCACCCCTATTCTCTGCTATGTTCGTTATGTTCACCCCTGCTATGTTTCGTAGTCTTTGTCTGATGCGCTATGTAGTCTGATGCTAAGGGGTTGAAAAATGTGCTCATAAAAGAGAACGAGTTCACCCCTGAAAAAGTGTTCATAAAAGGGAACGAGTCTTATGTATTATCTGTTCTGTTGTGTGTTCATAGTCTCAGTGTAATTTCTGCTATGTTAAAATAGGGGTTGGAAAAGGGAACGAGTTCACCCCTTAAAAAGTGGTCATAAAAGAGAACGAGTACACCCTTGTTATGTTACGTACTCTTATGTGTTATCTGTTCTGCTATGTGTTACGTAGTGTTATGTGTTATCTTCTCTTCTATGTATTCGTAATTAACATAGGGGTTGGAAAAGTGCTCATAAAAGGGAACGAGTTCACCCCCTAAAATGTGCTCGTAAAAGAGAACGAATACACCCCCTAAAAAGTGGTCATAAAAGGGAATAAATTCACCCCTAAAATGGAGGTCGTAAAAGACCGTGGGCTCACGGTGTACGGTGGTCAATTTCCCAGGGGCTTGTGAGTTGGCCAATAATGTTCTATGTTGTCCTAGATCGATCCATTTTCTACTACTTGCCGGTTAGGCTAAAGGAGACCCTATATGCCAGTTATCAGTATATATACTGCTAAACAGGCATATAGAAGCTAATACGTCAAACTATTAAATTTAGATCATTCGTTACAACGAATGTTATGAGACTTTGTGACTTTGGCACGTCTTACAAGGAATGCTTTTCAATAATTACAGAATTTTCGTTACCTTTCCACCCCTCTCGAGCCTCTATAGTTTGCTTCTGACACAAAAATGTATTCTCCGCATGAGTAAGTAACTATTCCAAGAAACAAAGTGTGTGATTCTAACGACTCCAAAAATGTTTGTAACCTGTTTTAAGTCAGATATAAATATTATGTTTATGTTTGGTTAGATAAAATACGTTATCTTTTCTAGCTATATGACCACTCGAAAAAATCCTAGAGAGGGGGAAAAATGAAAATGTTCTTCAGGAAGGGAACTAAATTTTTGTCAGAGGGAATTTCCCTTTCACCTTCCTCGTCAATTCGTACACTGGACCAGCTGATGTTTAATGACCTAATTACGCCACTCTGTGCGAACCAGGTTGCTACTCTATTTGAAGTTCGCAGGAAAGTGCTATTCGAACCATTTTCCAAACAAATAACTTTCAAACATCCTTCAGGAATTCATTCTGGTGATGGGCATTTTTGCTAACCCTCAAACACCCTTACCCTCAATCAATTCCCTCACCCTCAGCCACCCTTCACCCTCAATCTACTCCCTCACAATCACCCTTAGTCGATTCCTTCACCTTCACCCTCAGTGGACATCCTCACCCTCTGTCGATTCCGTCATCTTCACCCTCAGCCACCCTCACTGTCAGTCGATTCCCTCACTCTTACCCTCAGTTACCCTCACCCTCACCCTCAATCGATTCCCTCACTCTTACCCTCAGCCACCCTTACCCTCAGCCACCTTCATCCTCAATCGACTCCCTTGCCCTCACCCTCAGCCACCCTCACTCTCAGACACCCTCATCCTCGTCTACCAAAATGAGGATGAATGAGGGTGAGGTGGCTCTCGTGAGTGCAAAAATGAGTGATGGTGCCCATCTCTGTTCAAGTGCACGAACCCGGGCCACTTTGAGAAAGTTGAAAGCTGGTATCCCTGTTGGGGATGACTTATAATTATCTTCCTTGTTATATTGTGGTCTCTATTTCAGCCTTTTATGCAGTGTTTACCATTTCACTTCACTCTATTTTTGTTCTTGTTTAACTTTATGTATAGTTTTAGTTTTACCACCATTAACTTAAATGGATTTGCATCTCCTTTTAAACAAGAAGCATTAAGAGGCTTTATTTACAAAGCAGATATTGATGTGTTGTTCGCTCAAGAAATGGTCCTTCAAGAGTATGGTTATCTTTCAAATCATACATGCTATTCTTGTTTCACGGAGAATGAGCTAAGTACAGCTATCGTCTATCGTATTGATCTAGAGTTTAAGGCTGTTAATGATTACCCAAATGAACGAATCTCCGTTGGAATGCTTCAACATATCAAATTATATAATATTTACGTTCCGTCTCGTTCTCACAAAAAAACGAGAGAGACAGGATTTCTTCAATACTGACCTTGCACAGGCTTTATTTAATGGTACCAACCCTTGTATATTAGGTGGAGATTATAATTCCGTTTTATAGCCTATTGACCAGACTCCAAACTTTAACTTCCCTCCTGAGCTCCAGCGAATAGTAGACACATATAGTCTAGTTAATGTGTGGCGTCACTTTCGACCCATTGACCTAGGTCACTTATTTCATACGTCAAAATCATCCAGTCGCTTGGACCGTTTTTACACAAGTCGCTCACTGGTTGCACAAGTACGAGATGTTATCCTCGAGCCTATCTGTTCTAGCGATCACTATGCTTGTTATGCCCCGCAACTGGCCACAACAGCTCTGTTGATATTTTGTTTACTTGTTTGTTATTTATTGTTTGTGATGCCATTTCGTACAAGTTCAATTTTCTACAAAGTTGGAATTTATGTTTTATTGAAATGTTAATCTGTTCCAGACCTGCACCAAGCAATATTACGAATTACATTGTTAATGTTTATTTTAAATGCGATACCGTATATCATATATCTGTACCGTTGAAGATATGGCTTAATTTATAATTACTAAGTGTCAATTGGCGAAATAGCTTTCTTTCCCGGAACAAGAAGAAGAAGAAGAAAGATAATTAATTTGATACAAAATAAAAGAGATAATATACTTCAAACAGAAACGTAAGAGATTATTTTAGAAAAAGGTTATTATTCTCTTAAAATATTTGATTAAAATACGTTATTTGGAATTGCAGGCCTACAAAAATAAGGATCTACGATATTTTAATCTGGTAATATATATTCATAAATAATTAATTAGTTCTGATAGCAACTATTCTACATAATTATTAATTTAAATACACAAAATATTATTTTTAATCATGGAGAGCGAGAAAATAACGTGTATGGCTAAATAAAGAGTTTCTTCTGGACGCTTAAGCCCTTCTACTCCTTGCTATGCCGCCAAATAAATGAAAATTTAACTTCATGAGTTAAGAAATAATCATTATCCAAATTCTATTTTTTATAATAATCTTATAATAATATACGAGATTATGATAATAATTTAAATATATATGTATTAAAGAGTAAATAAAATAATGCTATTATTATTGTATATAGTGAATAAATATGTCCCGTGTGGAAATATTGTCTTTTGCTGAACTGTTGTAACCTGAGATGCTAACTGAAACAGGACATGTACGGAAGCTGAAAGGAGAATTTTAATATCACTATAAATAACATGGTGCTGGTTTCTACCGCTTGGTAATCTATCTATATGCAGATATCATGAAATATCGGAACAAGGCCAATATATGTGCTACAAACATTGTATAAACACTATTCGTAGACATAATATTTAAAATACATATTACGCAGTTTTAACTACAAGTAGGTTAATTCATCTGATCTGCGGCTTCATATGGAAACATGAAATAAATAAATACTTACCAATTGATCATACTATAAAATATGTACAACGAAATTCTTGTATATGTAATATTTTTTGCGTTCTTACTTACATTTAATTTCTGAGAATTTGAATGTTCCTCCAATGACTGTATTCATTCATGTCGTCAGTCACGGTAGTTATCTAGTCCTTTGCGGTTTGATAGAGAAATCATCGTGATTGCATTTACATCCTCATCACCGAACTTGGATCTAAAGTACAAATGGATCTAAAGTACAAAATCTTTCCACGGTTTTCATTTGTGGTGCCGACTCAGTCTACATGCAAGGGCCAAACGGTTCAATTGTATTAACATCGCCTTCGGTCGACGGAATGGATGATCGATGTACCGGAAGAACAAAGTGGAGCATTACATGCTCTTATTATGAGAAAAACCCTACCAGTGTCAAAATTGTTTAGAAGTTGTCCCGTTTGATATTTTAACACTTCTATACTTATGGACCCTGAATATCAGCTTTTAATTAGAGAGGAATTGAGGATCTTGTTTCCTTTAATATCACGCTATCAGGGCAAACGTGTATTTTTGGGAGAAGCAAGTTAAATCTAGATTTCGATCCATCATTAAGCAATATTTTATCCAAAGAAACCAAGCATATACTCAATACAACTATTACTCGCGCCTACTCAAAGAATACATGCAAGAACATATGGGAGGCCGTCTGGCCAGGCCTCAAATACATAAATCAAAGCCCATCTATTGTCAATACATAAACAACGAGTGCGTGGTTTTTTTGTCCGAAGCAAAATTGTCCCAGCCGATGACACGGAACAGACTACATTGTACAAATTCAAAAAGAACGACTTAGGGGCAAACAAAAGTTGATCTCGTCCATTAAGGGCAAGAATGGCCAAATATATGAAGGTTTGCAGGTACTTCCCCAATTTGTTCAGCGTTATAAAAAAAACGCTATTCTGCACCTCAGGTAACGAATGTGGATGAATTTCTTTTAGACTTTATCCATTCAATCCTAGATGTTAATGCTCAAGAGTATCTAAACAGCCCCTTTACCGTCGATTAAGTTGAGACCTCCATTAGATTAGGCAAACGTGGTAAATCTACTGGAATTGACTCTCTTCCATTAGCATTTTATCTTAATTTCATTGATATTCTTTGCCCCTTTCTCACGGATCTTTTCAATGAATAACGAGAAAATTTTACTTTAGGAGAATCTCTCTCTACGGGTATTACTATTTTACTACCTAAAAAGCCTAACTCTATCTATTGATAAACGTGCAGACTTAAAAATCTTAACCCGATGTCAAGCGCTTCGTATGAAGAATTATATGGGAGAGTTACTTAGTTCCTGTCAATACGGTCATGGACGCCATGCGTTATTTTATGAAGCTTTAGCTAACGTAAGAAATTTTATATCCTATCATGAGACTGCCGCACCCACTCCTGTGGCCATTTTATCCACAGATTTCTCACAAGCTTTTGACAGGGTCTCCACGACTATCTCTTTAAAGTTCTCCACAAATTTAGATTTAGTGGTACTTTTCTCTCCATGCTTCAGGGAGTGTATCACAACAGAATAACTAAGCTAAAAGTTAATGATGCTGTAAGCTCAGTTATGCCTTTGCGTACTGGAATTCTTCTAGGTGACACCATGTTCCTTTTTCTATTTAGTGTCTCAATCGCACCTCTAATATACGCGGCGCAGACCAAACTGAATGACATCGAAATTTACCACGATTCTATCTCAGTTGCGAGCTATTTAGACGACGTACACTTCTATGTAAACAGTATTTCCACTATCGAAGATATTCAGAGTCTTTCAGACTCGTATCAAAGTATTTCAGGAGCAAGATTAAATAAACAAAAAAACTATGCTCCTCTGTATTCATCCGAAATACCAGGAACAATATAGTGCGTACTACACTGTTGTTAATTCAGTCAAAATGCTGGGTATTGAATGGTTCAATAACGTCAAACTAACCATTACTTTCAATTATGATATAATAGCACACAAAATACGCGGTCTTCTAATACGACATGAGCTTCCCAATATGAACCTGATTAGTAGACATTTCTTTCTCAGAGAAAATACCCAGCCTTCTGTGGTTTGTTTGCCCTATTTTTCCTCTCCCCTACAAACATACAAATTCCTCACTAGTCAGGCTTTGTTCTTTTTGTGGCAAAATAAAGTACTTCGTGTGGCACGTGAGCAACTCGTGCTACCCCCGGCACAAGTTGGAATCGCATTTCAAGATCTTTCGAAACAAGCTCAAGCACCACTATGGAAAATAACCATCGACGTGTTTACGAACGATACGAATAGTGTATCCAGTAATGTTATCTATGTTTGTTTAGCTTGCGTTGATCTCGAAACACCTATTAATGTTTTTCCTTGGGGATATAAATTCCCACACTTGTGAGAACCAGTTCTTGATATAGCCTATGGGTTGATTGCCCGAAGCAATTTAGACCTCATGCCTGTTAGAGCAATTTATCGCCGTTACATACAGACACAATACTTCGTCACGACTCATATTCTATATAAAGAACCACACCTTCACTGGGCTTATATTTGGCGAAATATTAATGCTCCTTTCTTAACTACTCAACAGAAATCGCTTTGGTATTCTATAGAAAACAATAAATACGAAACGCTAGACCGACTCTTTGAAGTAGGAATTGTGGATCACAATATGTTTTCACTGCAATAACATAGATACTCTTGAGCATCGCTTTCAATTTTGTACAGAGATTCAAGATTTCTGGCAACATTTTAGCCTACTTATAAGTAAGATTTGTCGCTCCTCTCGTCGCTACATTAAGGCTATCAATATTCTTATTTATCCAGATTTTAATTATTTTCCTAAAGAAAAAATAACAGTATAATTTGGCTCGCTGCATATGTGCTTCTACATGAGTTTCTATATGTGCTTACCACACATCGACAGTATCATATTGATGTGTATTCGTCTTATCTCCGACTCCATTTGCAGAAAATTCCGGTGCAGTATAAACACAAACATTTTGCAAACTATTTGGTTGTCTTAGCTTCATAAACTAGTATGCACTTTTCTTAATTGTACATTGTTATCTATATTTTAACCTTGTTTTCTGTCGACAGAATAACAACCCACTGTAATGACTATAAACTCTTTGCAATAATTTGATTCTCTTACCTTCATAACACTTATGTTTACCATTCATCAGTTTCTTTTTTATTTATTTTTTAATTTTTTTTCTTTCAATTTTTTTCAATTTACTTTATATTTTTTTCAACCACATTATTGCTTCTGTATTAGTTATGTGACTGCCCAATGTCACTATAATTAAATTGTGAATAAAGTCTTTAAAAAGTGGTTTGCGTACGCACCTTTGGCGTGGGAGTCCCGGGTTCGATTCCCGGAGGGAGCTCATGTGTTTCGGATTCCACATGAATCAGCATGTTCCCGTCTCATATAGCCTTGCTGCTAAAACGCACGTTAAACTCAAAATCAACTCAACTCTTTTTGTCATGAAAGTATGGAATAAGGATTTTTTGGGAAATAATACAGTCTAAGAGATGAAAAGGATTCAAAATTTCTTCCAGTAAAAGTGTTTGTCACGAATACTGACATTAGAAATATGGAAATCGGTATATCAACTCTTTATCAAAAATAAAGCGTTTTAGCGTTTTCGAAAATTCCGCTCCAAAGAGGGAGAAAAAAATTTTCAAAATACTCACATTTCTCTTTGTTTAATCAGAAAGTGTTGTATGTGAGGATTTGCTTAAGTTGGAGATCTGAAATTCGGTACATAAACTCTTAAAGATAAAAGCACACATGTTTCAGCCCTTTTGAAAATTTCGCTTGTAAATGAAGAAAGAGGGGGAGCAATTTCTTTCAAAAGATATACATTTTCCTTCATTATTTGACAAAGTGTTGAATGTGAGAATTCACTTAAATTGGTGATGTTAAATTCGGTTTAAATACTCTTGAGTAAAAATAAGGAATACATGTTCACTGTTTTCGAAAATTCTTCTCTTAAGGAGATGAGAGCCAATTTCTATGATATTGAAGTTTTCCTTATTTGTATACAAAGTTTCGAATGTGGGGATTTGCTTAATTTGGAGATGAGGTACTCGGTTCATAAACTTTTTATATACGTAAAAATAAGGGAATTCAACATTTTCAAAAGTTCCGCTCCTAAGATGGAAAACTATAGTCGATTTTACAAGATCTAAATATCGTTTTCTTTTCCCAGAAAATGTCCAATGTGAGGGTTTCTTTAAGTTGTAAAATGTATTTCAGGGTTTTAGACAATTCCTGTCCTAAGAGGGAAAACTGGGATCGATATTGTTACATCTAAAATCCCATTTCCTTTTTCGAGAAAGTGCCCATTGCAAAGATTTGCTTAAGTGTGAGATGTGAAATTGACATATAAACTCTTAGATAACAATTAAATACGCATTTCAGCATCTCTGGAAATTTCGCTTCCGAAATGGGTGAGGGGCCGTTTTCTACAATATTAGGATTTCCCATTATTTATTTTAAAAAATAACTTAATGCAAAAATTCGCTTAACTTGGAGGTGTGAAATTTGTTACATAAACTCTTAATTAAAAATAAATTAAACAGATATTTTAACTTTTTCGAATATTACGCTTGTTCAAGGAAATGAGGGCAAAATGTTCTATTGTGCATGTGTGAGTTGTCAGTTCAATTAGCTCACAAGGGAATGGTTTCAACCTGACGAGTTCGAGTTCAACGAAATTTCGTATAGATACTAATTGAAGGTCGGTAAATAATCTGGAAATATTCATTCGATTCGCTTTTGCGTAATTTACGAGATATACAGGGTGATGCAAAACAGAATGCAACATAAGACTACTATGTAATCCCAGTCCGAGTTGGATGAAATTTCGTGTAGATACTAATTGGATCAAGCTTCAGCTATACATGTTGGCAACTTAGGGGTGTTTACCCCCTTCATACCCAGGTTGGCCGATATAGAAGAAAGACGTATGTCCTATTTTTGATTCCTTTATTCACTCCAGAAGTTTCAAGCAAATCGGAGTGTGACACTTGGAAAACCTTGCTTGTTAGACCAGCGACATAATAATATAGTTTGGTCAAGCTACATCAATGACAATGACACTTTTCGAGAAAGAAAATCGCATTCTTGTCGGGAGAATACACAGATACATTTTACTGAATTGTATTTCACACTTGTTTAGAGGAAATATTATAGTTATTTAGTTACTTGGATGGCCAGATATTATGATGGCAGTAGAAAATAAGAATGCGAAGGTAATGAGCAAGCGAAGTGAAATCTTAAGACGGAAAGAATATGTTGAGAACTTATATGAGAGTAGGGATAGACCGTGTAGCTATAAAGAAAGTGAAGTACACCAGGATGATAGAAGGTTTAGTATTTCTCGGGATGAGTTTGAAAAAGTTATATCCGAGATTATGAATGGAAGGCCAAACGGGATAGATACCAGGTGATATACCAATTTAATTCATTAAGAATATGGGAGACAAGTGCAAGAAAGAATTATTCTGACTACATAATGAAACATGTGAAACAGGAGAGTGGCCAAAAGACTTCTGAAGACGATCGCGATACCGATGCAAGCCGAGTGGTATGAGATGTTGCATCAGTTGATCCACACCAATGAAAGACTGTATAGTATTCATTATTCCGCACGGATTTATTTTCGACTTATCAACAAAGATACGCTATGTAGCATCGTTGTGACCATTGTCCACCTGTTGTCCCCACCCGCAGCTTATTTACATACTGTTAGGACTAATTTGGTAGTCCTTTACAGTCAATGTTATTTTGTTTCCAATTTTGCTTGCTCTCTGGGAAACAAACGCCTTTCCTGGCTTCTAGCACGCACAGTGGTATATTTACACCGACCAGTTTACGCCTCACCTCGAGGGTACTACTTACGTAATCTCTTTGCAGTTCGCAACGAAAGCATTTCGATGCCGAGGTCGAGGGGCTATATTTTAGCTTAGCAATACCACGGACAGTGATGAAAATTTTTCGGAAAATTTTCCGATTCATAAAAACATACTCCACTTATTCCTACATCGTTGTTTAGCCGTGATATGAGGTGGAAAATTTTCTTCTATATTTTTCCGGAAAATTTTCCGTTCTTAACAAATATCAGTGATCAAGTAACAATTCCTCAGTATTCATAAAATTGATTGAATTTATGTATAGAAATGTTAAAAAGTGAAAGATCGTTTAAAGAATCTGAAAATTTTCATGGGTCAGACAATTTTCAGTACTATATAGGAACAAGTGAAACAATTTTTCATGAATCGGAAAATTGTCTGTCCTGTACAGTGATGAAAATTTTCCGGAAAATTTTGGAACGGAAAATTTTCCGATTTATAAAAGTATATTCCACTTATTCCTACATCGTTGTTTAGCCGTAATGTGAGACGGAAAATTTTCTTCTATATTTTTTCCGGAAAATTTTCCGTTCTTAACAAATATCAGTGATCAAGTAACAGTTCCTCAGCATTCATAAAATTGATTGAAATCATGTACAGAGATGTTAGAAAGTGAAAGATCGTTTAAAGAATCTGAAAACTTTCATGGCTCAGACAATTTTCAGTACTATGTAGGAACAAGTTAAACAATTTTTCATGAATCGAAATATTTTATGTCTTGTATGGAAAAATTGAAGAACTTTTTATGAGTCGGAAAATTTTCATCATTTTGAAGCAAAAAGAAAAACAACTTTTTGTGATTCGGAAAGTTTTATTACTCTGTAGAAACAAGTGAAAGGAATTTTCATGAATCGGCAAAATTTCATCACGATGTAGAAACAAGTGAAAAACTTTTCAAAAGCCGGACAATTTTAGATATTATGTATAATGATGTTAGGTGGAAAATTCTCCACTATATTTAACTGCACATTCAATTATAAAATTAAATTCCTGTAGGGGAAAGTTAGACAGCAACAAATTATCATTTTCCAATAAGCTTTCGGAAACCAGAAAATTTCCTAATATTAAAAGTTCGGAAGTAAAAATGTACAGTGTTTCCTCCCCCCCCTCTCTCTCTCTCTCTCTGTGTGTGTGTGTGTGTGTGTGTGTGTGTGGTGTGTGTGTGTGTGTGTACCCAACTCTTAAAAACGTCATATTTTTCGTAGTGCAAACAATCAGCGCCTTTCAGTTCCATTTGACCATTGATCAAAGGTCTTCCAAATATCAGTGTTAATGTTTCATGAGTTGGATTACAAGCGAGAGTATACGTACAGCTTTCTCCATTCCATGTTGATCTATATGTCCAATTTTCATTTTGCATGTGCACCAATGCTCGAAAATTCTTCAGACTTAGACGCTAGTTTTCAAAGCTAGTCCATAATAATAGAAATCTAATATGAGTCATAGGACTACATATTTTGCCCTTAAATTACCAAGGCGCCAGATTCGTCTTTCCGGGATGGCGATCTTGCACCCCGTATGTTTCGGGCCTGATATGGCTCAAAACGGATATGTTTAATAATAGTTTCCTTTGTAGAATCTCTCTCATAGCTATACGTTTAACGTACACAAGTTAAAATTTTCGTCCAAAGTTACGTGGCGTAGATTCCATGTTAAGATGTAAATGTATGTCTCTCGCACTGTCTCTGTGCTGAAACGGACGTTAGAATCAAACAAACAAACAAACCAATCATTTCTACCATTGAAAATTTTTTAGATGAAATTAATTTATTCAAAACAAAATATAGTGCAATAAGCAAAAAATTCTCAAGTGTTCGCTGATATCGATTAGATCATTTTGTTTTCTTTCATTGCAAGTGCTATTGGATGATATTGAAAGATATAAACTAGTGTGCATATAAATCTACTCCTTCTATATAGATACTTCAGTTATGTTCTGCTTTTCATATATCAATTATTATCAATATCACAAAAAGAACTTTTATTTTGTAGTTTTTGTATGCATAAATTGGTATATATTTCAGTAATTATTTTTTTTCTTACCCAATATTAAAGAAAGGTGTCGTAAAATCTACGAGTTTTGCTCGTTCAGATGTTATTAAAAGCCAAGTAATTAACAGAGATGTTTGGTTTGAAATTAGCATTCCAATCCATCCTGTATAGCTACCGTTGGATAACTGCCCACCTACTCCTTTTCCCTGAGCCGGAAATACTGTTCCTCTGCAATAAAAAATATTGTGAGATTAATTGAATGAAAACGATATAATGTGTACAACATACCCTGTCTGTTCCAGAATGTTTAAAGTAAGCTCACTGCAAAGTATATATATATATATATATATATATATATATATATATATATATATATATATATATATATATATATATATATCCCATATTTTCTTTATTAAATAAAATTTCAATCACTTATGCATAAATGTTTTGTGTTGAGTATTATTATTGTGCAATTTTTGCGATGCGTTAAGTTGATTTGCTTATTTCGTTCTTCTATTCAAGTTGATGTGTCGAGAATTAGAATCCGTGAAAAGCACGGAATGAGCCTGTCTCTTCTGGAATGAGGCCAACTCTTAGAATGGTATTATTTACTTCTGTCGTTATTTTTCCTTCTTTATATGTTGTGTTCTTTGTATTTGGTATTTATCTCATGGATAGTATCCTTTATTTAGTCTTCATTTATATGTTTAATTTGTTTTACACCCAGTTATCCGGTGACGAGAAGAACAGTAATCGATTGCATTCGATTTCGGCAGAGTAGTCGTACTTGGATATACTGGGCGGTATTCAGAGATAATTCGTTAATCGAGTGTTACTCACAGTCTAGTTAGTTGCATACTAAATCTTTACTAAGGAAGGTGCACTTTTTGGTATTCAGAGTCTACTTTGAGTACACCTAAAATATGATTAACTTTTATAACCCCAATGCATCGGGTGAGAAAAATAAATGTGGCAACTACGGAAAAGTAGATCAGCGCATGTGTAGTCTGTAAAAATGAAAACACATGAAATACGAAATGTTGTGTGGCACGCTAAACCGTGGGTAAAAGATTAGCCTCTGCTTTAGATTAATTAGTCACATGTGATTAACTTCGTCAAATACTACGTCCTAATCAGAGACTCTGAATACAATTTTGATAACCATCCGTTAGTCAACCCCGTAGTATGGCGTTAATCAGGCTTCAAAACGACTCTGCATAAGGCCCACTCTGTGAACTGAACTAAAAACGAAACATGGATTTACGAAGTTAAATCGTACTGCCTGACTGGATTTATATTAGATTATCCGTTTTCATCAGTTCGAAGGAGACTTACAATATAACTGACTGAAGAGTATATACCGAGTGGAAGATTCGAACAGTGAAGTGAAATTTACAATTATTTAATTAGTGATAATCGGTAAAACATTGTAAGGACAAAGTAAGTCACACGTTTGGGTGAATTCCCGACGGGAGCTCATGTGGTTCGGATTCCACGTTAATCAGTAGGTCCACGTCTCATATAGCCTCGCTGCTGAACGGGACGTAAAACTCAAAATCAATCAATCAATCTTTGGGTGACTTAAGCATACAAGTGGTTTTTTACTTACAATCTCCTAGTCATCGCAGCTCAGGTAACATTTACAATTATTTTGCATGATCCAGGGAATATTGTTATTCAGGATGATTATGAATTTTAAATGGAAAGTCGAATAAAAAGGTCAACAAAGAGGCTGTTGGAAGGGATTCATGTAAAACTTCACAGTGTCGTATTGAATTAAGTCTAAACAGTAATATAACGAAGATTTCAAATATTTAAAGTTAATCAGAAGTATTAGATTTGACATTCCAGAGAATATCCGTCAATCTAAACGTAAAGTAATAATCATAAATAATCAATATAGAAGTGTCTAGTGCCTTCATAAATTAAAATGGTAAGTTAAAATATGGCTATTGTTATGTTGTGTTCTGCTGATAGCATCATGTCTGAGTAAATCCCTTTCCAATTGGAGGAGACCTCTACCAGGGTCGCTAGCCTAGCGCTGGGTTTTGTAATAGTTCAGACGAATGCTCTCATTTTTCATAACTCTCTCTCTCTCTCTCTCTCTCGTTCTCGTCATACGGAATATAGCTGGTGATGAATAATAATGTATCGTTTAGTATCTTGTTTGTCTAGGGTTACAATGTTACCAGTTTCGATAAAAAAAAAACAAATGCATGGTATCACACAAGAATAGTTAATGCTTAAATATCAATAACGATGCTATATTTACGTGTTGTACAGATAATGTTCGCTTGGTTTTGAGAATCAGAATGTTCTTCCATCAGGACTTAAGCTATTCTAAATTCCTTTCACTCGTCAACATAATAGTTACAATATTATGGTAGATTGGTCATAGCATTTTGTAAACCACAAACACCACTATCATTGTCGATCGTCGTGCGTTACTTCGGCTGTCCGCAGTATTACCACGAACCTTGATTCAAAGTTATTCACGTCAGTTATTAAACGGGAATCCATAGTTGTGTGGAAATTGCTATTTGGTACTTTCAGGTGAGTCTATGGCTTATCTACATTCAAGTAACTAAATGGTAATGTGCGCTAGTGTTGCATAGTTGTAAAAGATACGACTAAGGTAGTGATAAATATCCTCTGTTTATTATACTTCTATTTGGGAACGCCTAGACTCAATAAGGAGTTTCGCTCTTCCGCTTCCCGACGTGCGTTCGGGCGAATATTAATAAATTGTCCTGTTTGATTTTCAGAGTGTACGTAACGTGTTATGTAAGGTACAGGATTTTATGATGTTCAACATAAGTATGTAAACAACTGAAAGGTAAATAGGCAGTCGATGGTGACTACGAATTCCAGAATTATAACATAGTAGCTATGTGGAACTTGAATGAGTTTGAAGTTAACTAAATTATCCATCGTCTATTAACTATCTGAGTTATCTGGAAGCTATTCTGGCTGAATTAATATTGCATTTTAGCGGAGGAAACATTATGTGAATTTCGCTGACATTAATTAAAATTTAACCAGACAATAGTCATGCAAGTATACACCAATTTAATTATCTGTTATTGGTTTTTTCTTTGCTTTGCACTTGAATATTTGCAATAGTATATGGAACTTACTGTGATACCTAATTCTGTGATAAGCTTTGAGTGCGATACTTGATACTAATTTGTTTCTTAATAAATGTATATTCCAAGAGATATTGACGAGATCATTTAAAAGTTTGAAAACCCTTTGATAATACAAAGTAACTGAAGTTAGTAGTAAGCAAAGTAGTAGTGCTATCGATTTTTTCTTTCTGTCTGCTGCTCCTCTATCCGTGCTGCATCCTCGTTAGGTAAGATCTTGGTTTCAAAATTCAATTAAATTTAGTCTTAAATAAAAGAAATCTCCGTTGCGCATATCACCATCTTCTCAGCTTCTCTCGGAGTTGCTAGGATTCCGAGTGAGATGTTGAAAAGACTGGGCTAAAGTTAGACTGGTCGTTACGTAGTAGCGAGTGAAGGTTTAGTTGTGATAGATGTTATTATCTATATTTCAATTACAATTTACATAAAAGATAATAGTCACGCACTATGACATTTCTGAAAGTTGATAATTCTGACGTTCTGAAAGGCTAGAGAGGGTAACACAATATTATGGATAGGGGTAATGGTAGTATAACCGTATTTATTACTGTGTAATTCCATCATGGCAGTCACCTTGAAGACTTCCATATTGGATTCAGATCCATAATGTTTAATAGAAAGGGGGTCATCTGAACTATTGTTTTGAGTTAGTTTTTCACCACAAACACACATCCAACGTACTTCCAACTTATCTCTCCGTTTAACCTCCTGAGACCCGAGCACTTATTTGTGAAGAACTTTTGATGAAATTTTGTATATTAGGTAACAATAGACCCAATAGTACATATTTAAAAACCATTTTGCCATACTGCTTTCCTATTGATCGGTAATGGGTCGAATTGTATGCAGTACTTTGGGTGTCAAATTGCTAAGTATTGCATACAATACACAAGGAAAATTGTAGATTTCTCTTCGTAAGGTAAGCATAAAATATGTAAATCATTAAACTTGAAATTTACTGCACTATGTTTTATTTTCTGAGAAATTATTCAATCAATGTACCTGAATCAGATGCGTCCATAACCTCAATTGTCTTCTACCCGCTTTCAGCAGACAATAGAGCCACCTGTAGGTAAAAACAAAATCCAGCTGCCTTTTGTGCAGTAATTCCGACACTTACCGAATACAATAATCGAGATTCGGGCATGTTCTTAAATATTCGTAGCCATGATGGGCGTTCGAAAAACGTATTGTATGCATTAATAAAGTAGTTATAACCTTCATAATATCTGTTTAGTAAATTGCAAACATAATTTTCTTCCCAAATTAACGAGATACCTTTGCCTCATATTGAGTACTTGTAAAAGCATACAATGCTTGAGGTCACTTTGTGCATCATTTTATACGTATTATTGAATTGAGCTAATTTTTAGATGAGTAACGTGAAAGGGTTAAATTGAGGACATTCACCTTATTGAAGTCAGTTAAAAATATGTATATCAGTTCAAAAGACCTCTGTCTACATTAAGGGATTCAAGATGCTGTAGCACAACTGATTTCAAAGCACCAATCACCAATCGTGACACAGCAAATCTTGATGTAACTTAATGCACGATCTCTAAATCAGAAATAACCTTGTTACTTCAAAGATGCCTAAATTTTTGAAAATGATTGTTTCAATAACATTACAGAACTTACCAATTATTTTCCTGACATTAAAGAAGTTTTCAATATTGTTTCTTTCTCTGACAAAAATTAAATTCCTCGATTTTTGAGATCTGTGGGATCTCTGTAATAGTAAAGAAATTCTGGGCAGGTCAAAATTTGGATTTCAGGATGACGCACCATGAGTCCGTTTGAAATGGCCCCCTTTTATTTGAATGGTATATTTCTTCTTGGTAATATAATCAGGTACAAAAATAGTACAAAATTCTGAGCTAGTAAAAATTGGAATTTGAAGATGTCGTACTACATTAAATGGAACGCGTGTTTAACGGGATTCAGGAGTTAAATTTATCACTGAAATGTCGTTTTTGAACATTTAGGAAGCTAAGTTAATTTGGACCTCCTCATGCTATCTTCATATATGCTATCGTAGAGCTGTTCGATGAATACACGTAGTTCTTTTCAAGAATGTGGAGGCAATGGCCCAAGGTAATGAGTTCATCGCTGCTCTGAAGAATTTCGTGAACTATTACTGTTCGTCGTCTTTGTGCTCTTACCAATTTTAATCCTTATCCACCTGGTAGGAATACTCAAAACTTTCCCATTTTTCGCTCCCGTGCTAGATACCTGATTAAATTTATGAAGAATCAAAATTGGGGAGATTACGTAATATCTCTCCTTGATTAATTATTATTTGCATCGAGTGCGCTCACCAAATGTACAGTACTTAACAACTGGAGTGCCTACGGGATAAACGGGATCCTAAAAACTAACCGCACAGTGACAGCCAACATATCGGGCCAATACTTTTTTCTATGTATGAGACATTGAGTCTGATACAATATCCCATCGAGTTTAATTGCTTTCGTATTCGTACTGAGACGAACACTTTGTAGTTCTGAATCGCCAATATTGAGTATTATAACATTCCTTTCTCGGCTCCACAGTTGAGGTCTGCAATTTGTGAGTCACCCAAGATAGTCTAGTATATTATACGTGATTCACAGGCTATATTATTACATTTGTATAAATGCATCTGGTTCTTAGTGGCGTTACAGAATTCTAAAACGACTTCATAACTGGTCTTCATGACCGCATGGCTGAAATCATAAAGAACTGCGCGGATGGATGTATTTTTTTAAAAAAGTGTGTGGGGTTTTTATTCCCCAGACTGACTTCTACAAAGCAAAATTGTGTTCTGCAAGAGAGATTTCCTATTATGACACAGTTTTCTGTTTCCATCAAAAGTGTTCTACCTCAAACCCAGACTCCTGTCCGTTGTCTATCGTATGTTGACGACCTTGTTGTTTATTATCTCTCTAAATAGATCTACCTTCGCGATGTTACTCGGCACATTCAGTTTACATTAAATCGTCTTGCTTGCTTAGCAGAACGAAAGAGTCCAAATGAGATTCACTCCCTCATTTTGCATATCATTACAATACTTATTGTTTCATTTACTATTATTGAGTACATAAATACATCTATTATAATGCATTACTGAATATAATAACTATTAACACAACAAATTGTTGGTCAATATATTTACTTACGTAACATTTAACTCCTTCATCAGAATCACAAATATCTTCCTCAGGTACCATTTTTTACCTTTCATTTCGTATTTGGGACTATGTACGTTATAAGATGGACCATCATACTTGAAAAGGTAAAAGCATATTATAAAGGGTGTTTGATAAAGAACGCAACTTCTGTAATGCCCGCCATCTCAATTCTAGTAAGTTGGCAGCACTGAACCTAACACGATTTTCAACTATTGTCTTTGTAGTTAGTAGTCACGGAGAACCGAGTAGCGCATGATCGTCATCTGTTTTCTGGACCGGACTTACAGCAACATTATCGTTCACGGTGGCGATGTTTTCCGTAGACGACTAACACGAGGACGCTCCGAGGTTTAATGTTCAAAACTGAATCAGTTTTCTCAAATGTAGCAATCAGTCTTATCACAGTCCACTAATCGGATGCATTACGTTGACCAAACATTCCACGGAGTTTGCGATTAATCTCCGCACAACATCTATAACATTTGTATTAAGTTTTCATTATGACAACACGCTGTTCTGTCTTGAAGGCCTCCATTCCTACAAAATACAGATTATGATCATGAGCTATTCGGCGCTCCGCATCCAATAACCACAAAGACAACATATGAAAATCTTGTAACGTTTAGTTCTGCCAACTTACTACAAAAGAAATGGTGGCTATTTCAAAAGTTGTGTTCTTCATCGGACACCGTTTATTATTTAATAATGAAATTATTTGAGACTACATAATTTAATTCGTTTAGCGCTAGTTATAAGTAGTAATTATGGCAGTGCTGTATCGCCGGACCAATTTCAAAATCGAAAAAAAAGTACGAAAATGTACTGCATTCGGTTATGTTCGGTTGGATTACAATAAGCTACGTTAGATTACGTTACATCAGGCACGCAGTATTACTATACGAATCCATGGTTTAAGTAGTGGTAGTAGTAGTAGAAGAAGAAGAAGAAGAAGAAGAAGGGGTTAGAAGCCCCGCAGAGGTTGGTTGGGTTCTGTTCTCGGCATGAAATAGACAAATTAAAGATTTGCTCAAATTTTTCTGTACATTTTAACATATACGGATCCGTATAGTAAAAGAAGTGTATCTCTCCACGAAATAATCCATCCCCCTCCACATACAGTGCCGCTTACATCAAAAACAACCAACAAATTCAACCATTTTCCTAACTTTTACTATCTCCTTCCTGACTTTCACACATTCTTCCTCACAAACTTCAATAAATTCTCCAATTGACCCGGTAAATTTCCTAAAATTTGTTCGGCGATACAGCACTTAACCATTAATTATAAAGTGCAGATTACAAACTTTGGTACATTATAAAATACAATACTCTTTCTGATTGTATTAAGCACAAGATAGTTCCACCTCAATTCTTTAGATTTGCTTGCCAATGTAAACGTTTTCAAATAAATATTGTGCATTTCAATTATGTCAAACCTGCATGCCTGTATCATCGCATTAATGAACAGTGACCGCCAAGTTATTGTTTAATGCATTCTATCGGGCAGCGTCAAAATTATGGTAAGTGACCGTTATTATCCATCTTGATTCCATCCTATAATTCTGGTAGTGAAAATACCTCTCAATTTGATCTCTTTTTTGTTACCAAATGAGAAAACTAAATGTGCAATAAATAATGAACTATTTGACATGAACTTTCTTCAACTTTTGTGAGTGTTTGAATATAGACATTTTAATGTTTACTATTTTTTCTGTTTGTCTAAACTACTAATTTATTGAGATATTGAGTGTGATACGAAAATAATTAAGGAAAAAAACAACTACATTTAAATGTGAGGCATTTTGCTTTAAAACAAAAAGTCTAAAACTTTCATACAAAATAACATGCCATCGTATATAGGACAATCATCATCATCAAAGTCGGACAATAGCGAAACAAACGAGTAGAATGTACTGTCATTTTGTCTTTAAGCTTCACCTCTGCTTGAAATTTTTATACCGATAGATTTATGGTAGAGGTGCTGTGACAACCGCCAAACGACTTCAGTCTCGTCTGTGATGAAGGAAGAACATGTTTTCTGAGAGAAGGCGCTCGATCGTATATGGCTTCTTTTGCATTTTTGGAGTTTTTGGTGTAACTTGTGGTTTTCCGTGTTTTAGCCTTCCGACCTATGTGTGCATATACGTTCATGAGAGTTCTATAAATTTGTATAGAAAATGTTTACTTTTCATCTTCCTTCTTGAAATAAATGTCAAATTTAGCAACATTTAGCAACACGAATAATATTTGATGTCTGCTTCGAGATCGCGTTGGAGTCTCCCTTCAACCAGGGGCGTCATTTCAGATTTCGCTTGAGGGAGGCAAGAGCACCACCGACATAAAACTTTCACAGTTTTGTACTAGTATATTAGAAGACAATCGATTATTTCTCAAACTATTGGGGCCGGTCAATTGCCCCTCCTGCTCTCCTAAATGGCGCCCTTGCCTTCAACATAAAACATCCGAAGCAGACTACAGAGTACTCTTGTTAATGTTTTTCTTTTCGGTCTGTTCTCGAATTTATTCTCAATTCAACTTTACTATAGTCGTTAAAGAAAGAGCGATCCAGTGTTTGTATCTTAAAGAAAATTTTCGTGAAATTTCGTAGCTAAATTTAGCAAAAAGAAAAACTGGGAGTTTTTCGATAAAGCGTGAAAATCCACGGAAATTCTCGTGCTGATTGACTGACCAACACAAATGTTTAAAATTTCCTTTTTCTTCGGAAATAAAGCAATACAATTAGCAATAGTTCGTGTGTTTCTGTTCAAAGCAGCATAATTTGCACCCATTGTTGACTGGCTGTTGTTTTTTGTAAATGTCGACTAAAAGCAGGGAATTCGTGTTACTACTCGATTCAAAATCTCTTGTCGTCGCGAATTCTGTCGAGGAATTTGAAGCTTAAAATATACAAAACTATAATCATGCCTGTTGCTCTGTATGGTTGCGAAACATGGTCGCTTACTCTGAGGGAAGAACTTAGACTGAAAGTATTTGAGAACAAGATCCTGAGACGAATATTCGGATCCAAGAGGAACGGGAATGGCGGAAACTTCATAACGAGGAACTACATAATGTATACGGTTTACCCAACATTGTTAGGGTCGTCAAGTCTAGGAGGCCTAGGTGGGCAGGTCATGTACTTAGAATGGAAGAAAGTAGAAACGCCTTCAAAGTCTTGACTGGACGACCAATCGGAAAACGACCATTAGGATGATCTAGGCGCAGATGGGAGGACAATATTAAGATGGACCTCGCAGAGATTGGAATACAAAGTAGAAACTGGATGCAGTTAGCTAAGGATAGAAGTCAGTGGAGAGCTTTTGTGAACGCTGCATTGAACTTCTGGGTTCCATAGGCCATGGAGTTAGTTAGTTAGTTAGTGAACAAATACGTTTTAAAAACTGAAAGCAGAAAGCAAATGAATAAAACAAATGAGGTTGCCGCTTGCTTTAATATAGCTAAATTAATCTTATCACATAACTTCTGTCATAGCAATTGAACACTCAACAAATCAGAGAAAGGTTTGAGTCATTTGAGGGAAATTTTCTTAAGGAACCCTACGAACAAAGGAGCGCTCTACCTAATGTCTCCCACTTAGCCACAAGACCTTGGCTGAAATTACATATACTCACAGAACTTGTTCATCATTCCCTCGTTTTAAAAATCCTGTAGAAAGCATTGATTTGACACGAACTGATTTCAGAGTTCCTTGTCAATGAATCCCGTCTATTAAAAATGCTTGGTGTTATCGCCTTTATTCTCATGAATAATTCCACAAATTCTTCTACCATCACTAACTGCGTTGGTACCTGTATTGCATTCTTTATCCTAACGTCCATAACTGTTGCATAACACATATAATTTTATCTAATTTCAGTTCAGCAAATGACACATGCAGAATGTGAACAGTTGTTATATTTTAATTTTTAAGCCTATGAGGCAAGGAAATAAATCCTACTCTATCCATTTCGGTAATTTGAATTATGAATTATACGTGTGTTTCAAACAGAAGGTCTTTTCAGATTTATGGTACCAAATTGGATCGCTAGATTGCAGCTTGAGTGAATACGCCCGAGAAGTTACTGCTGGTCTGGTATAGTTTGAAATTGTTGTGTGTTAACTTGCAGGGTAAAGGGCTATTTGATACTTTGTAAGACGTCATAAGGTCCAAAATTAAGACGTTTGATGAGTGCTAATTTGGTGTATTTCTAACAGTTGTTTTGGATAAAGCGTAATGAGTAAACGGTGAATGACAATAGTTTCTATGTGTCAAAGAAAACAGTGGAAACTTTTGAATCGTAACATAACGGGCACAAGTGTGCCAATACAGTAAAAGCTCCTTATTCGCGCTTCCTTCATTCCCGTTTTCACTATTCGCGGATTTAAAAAAATGCGACACAATTCCTATATTCACGGCTAAAGATTTTTTTATTAGCGGATCTAATCAGTATTTACATACATAATAATAAAAAGGATTCCAATAGGTATCCAACCCAATATCCTTTGTAAACGCCGTCAAATGGACTAATAAAATGTAAAATAGACCTTATTACAACTTTGCCTAAAGTATGTTGTTAAATGATATCGCCGCTGTATTGGTTCGGACTTTGACATAAGCCGCCTTCGCCGCGATCGGTGTTTTTGAGAACGTAAACAAACAGAATGAAAGCAACCTTATTACTCAATGACTAAAGTATTTTTAAAATGCCGCCACATTATTAGACGTTCCGTCCTTTGGTAAAAGCCGCTTTGCGTGTTTTATTGTTTCGTCTTTCCATTAATTACAAAAATTGTGATCGAGTAACACGTCTCTATCGCTGTGTTCCTAATTTATACAGTAATGTCAACAAAAAAATGAGAAACGAGTTTCGACACGAAAAAAAATCTGTGTTACCGCATAAAGTGAAAATAGAAATGTTTGATCGTTTACGCCTTGGAGAGTCGTTTGCATCCATATCACGCTCATTCAATGTCAACGAATCAACTGTACGATCGATAAAAAAAATCCGAAGATAAAATAAGGTCGTTTGTAGCTTCAACTTCACTGTCGGCGAAAATTGTTCGTGATCCAGCAATAGAAAAGATGCAAGTGGCGTTGTCATTATGGATCGAAGACCGCAACCAAAAAAGGGTGCCCCTGAGTGGTCCAATGGTCCGGGAGAAGGGAAAGTGTCTTTACGCTCATTTTAAAGAACCTGATGGTAATCTCTTTCCAGCCTTAGAAAAAAGTGGATGTAAACAAACCCACCTGACTACCAGTGAGTCGATGACCAGTGATTGGTTGTTGGTCTCACTACACTAGTATCCTACCGCAATATAATCCCTACTAAAATAATAATTTCTAATAAAGATATCTGAAATTATTCTGTCTTTTGTGATGATAAACGCAATATATATATAATATTCAACAACAGATGTAGTTTTATTTCAACCTAACCTTTACTTGGACATATAGCATGTACTGCGCATGCGTATGCATTCACGCGACGACCCCGCTCATTTGAAATTGTAGAATGCAGTTTCATGGCGACGATGAGTGACAATAATCCTTCTTCGTTTCGTGTTATACAACATAAAAGAGGACAGCAGGAACAGAGGCAATCTCGTTTATATAATGGTTTAAGAAAATACATATTTTCAACACAGCAGTAGTCAGTGTCAGTGCGTTAATTACTTACCAATCAACCGTAGCCTTACACTTTGGAAATTATGCGACGATAGTAAGCTAGCAGACGATCTTGCTGTTCACGTCTCTCGCTGCCGAAACACGTGTGTGCCGCGAAGTAATACATTTCGCTTTGTTTACGTCTACTTTGTTCTAAGGCTGGAAAGAGAGTAGTTGTAGTGGTGAATGTACAGATGGAGGATTTCTAGCATCGGAAGGTTGGTTCAATAAATTTAAGGTGAGACAATCATTGTATAACATTAAAATCGTTGGAGAAGCTGCATCTGCAGACACTGCTGCAGCAGAACGATATCCAGAAGAATTTGCCAACTTAGTAGCTGATGGAGGATACAAACCTGAGCAAGTATTTAATGCACACTAAACTGCACTGTTTTGGAAGGGAATGCCAAACAAAACATTCATTTCTAAAAGCGAAAAGTCTGCTCCTGGTTTTAAGGCAGCAAAGGATAGAGTTACACTACTGCTATGTTCTAATGCATCTGGAGATTGTGTCATTAACCACTGATGCTTTACAGATCGTTAAATAATCGGGCTTTAAAAAATCAAAACAAGGACGACCTGCCAGTGTTTTGGAGTGCTAATAAGAAAGCGTGGGTAACAAGCGCTATTTTTTTGTGACTGGTTCCGGAATTGTTTTGTTTCTGAAGTTGAAACTTATTTAAAAAAAACAGAATTTAGACTTTAAATCAGTTCTAGTTTTGGACAATGCACCAGGTCATCCTCGCGAACTTGAAACTATGCATCCAAATATAAAAGTGACATTTTACCTCCCAACACGACGGCTTTGCTTCAACCTATGGACCAAGGAATAATCCAGGCCTTTAAGCTCTATTACATTAGACGAACCTTCAAAATCGTATTGGATAATATGGAATGTAATCCTGATATGAACGTTATGGAATGCTGGAAGAAATTTGACATAGCAAAATGCATCGTAAACATAAAAGAATCATTGGAAGAACTGAAGCCACACACATTGAAGTCATGCTGGAAAAAGCTGTGGCCTGCTCTGACTGCGGAAAATGACGAAGAATGTGTGTAAATTCAAACTTTGACTGCAAACATAGCCGAAATTGCGAATGGAATAGGACGAGATGGGTTCGAACAGATACAATCAAGTGACATTTAGGAATTGCTTGAATCGCAAGATGAAGATTTGAGTGAAACCGACTTGGAGGAAATGTTAAATTCACAGCCCATTGAAGAAGAGGCTTCAACAAGCACTGGAAACGTGACATTTAATTTGAAAAATCTTAGTGAAGGTTTAAGAATGGCAAATGAGATTTGTGATTTCTTTATGAAAATTGATCCGTCTATGGAACGAAGTCTTATTTTTAAGAGGCAAATTGCTAATGCCACTGCTGAATATCAGTCTGAATTGAAGTAGCTTTTAAAAACTGCCAAGCATGAAAAAAATACAAAATTCTTCAAACCATTGCCTAAGCCTGAAGATAATAATTAATCAATATGGTCAAAAACTTCAATTACAGTAAATTGATTTTTTATATATGTATTTGTTTTTTATTTTGTCACCTAGAAACGTATCCCCTATAATCCCACATAAATTACCATTCCGTATTCACGGTTTCTGTGTTCGCGGCATATTTATGGAACATATACCCCGCGAATAAAGAGCTTTTACTGTATTGTACATCGCTGATATCGAAAACCCGGGTCTACTCTCGATGTTGTGTAAGAGATGCGTTCCTTGGTGCGACACAAAAAGTCACAGTTCCAAAGAACAATAGCAAGGGCAGTGCAACGTTTCTTCCGGGACCGTAAATCCCGTAATTGTGCAATATTTACATCTGATGAGGAAACCTAAGTCTCGAGTTAATATGCTCCATATTCAAATATCATGAAAGGAAGGACAAATTGTCTAAACCAATACAAACGTCATCTTGCAAGGCACAAGTGTAAATTTCAAGTGGCTCTGGACAAAGTATAAGTCAAAATATTTTATAAAGATAATCTTATATCGACCCTGTAACTACACTGGTCTTTCTGACTACGTATTTGCATGTGCGCAAAGTTTACCACGCGACTTTATGTTATTCCCCTGTTGATTATTACTGCTACACAGTAAAAAAACTGTGTTAATTAAACTCAATTTTAACACAGGCCAGTGGCCTCAGCGCGACTAACACTTTTACATGTTATTTCTACATCAAGGGCCAAGTGTTGCAATTAAGCAGTGGCGGATCTAGCCTCCCTAACAGCACAATTACATAGCAGGCATACAGGTATGTCTATCATGATCCCTCAGGTACGTGGGAATGTATCCAGTATGTGCCTTATGTATCGTCATCCGCAAAAAAAGTTCGCATGTACTGTAACTTCCACATTTTTATTAATAACTCAGTTTTCTTACTATATTATCGCTTCTTTGTGCTTTCCTTAACAAGGCAGTGTAATAATGAATAATTATTTATTATTTTGGAGAAAAAATAAAGCAAAATAAGAAAATTATAAGCAGAAAACCATTATTCTTATGAAACCTTAGTCTGTCAAATAATTACGCGAAGAATATCCCGCGGGAAATTACAGCGAAAATGACGACACAGTGCAGAGGTATTATGAACACTCAGTAACATGGGAAGCTATTGAACAGAAACATGAACTGAACAGTCAACTACGTATTTCTGCGTTGAATATGCAATTCACACTTCATGCACAGTTCCAATATGCAAAATCAGTCAATATCTTCAGTTGAAATTACTGATATAGGGAGAAATGACTATTTAAAACTTCAAGTGTGAACCTGCGCTTGGAGCGATATATTAGCATTATTACAAGGTGCTCTTTCGTAAGTTGTCTCGGTGGTTAAACGTGTTTAGTAGTGCTCTTGAAATTCTGGCATCGGAGGGCTGCAGTTCGAATCTGCCTCCGGGGAGTTTGTTTTTTCAATATATGGAAACATTTCTCTAAATATAAAGTTCTATTTTGAAGTGTTTAAAAAAATCAGATGAACTATCACGTTTGAAAAGCCAGTTACATTTATTCACCCTGTCATCATTTATACACGAAGACGCTAAAATGAGGAACGTTAACATTGTTATCATGGGAACAGATTTCTGATTTGAATACCAACCTTAAATCACACGTCCAAAATTAAAATTATTCATGTTCCTGATACTTATTGTAATATACAGGTGTATATGTAGAGAGAGAGAGAGAAAGAGAGAGAGAGTATGTGAGAGAGATACAAAACAATATATGCTTGTATTTTTAATTACAACGAAAAAAAGTTATTGTAATTCATAATCTGGATTTTTATAAAGAGATTTGAACGCTTGAAGCGACTTAATATTCATAAAGCTTCTTTTTCTTGAAGTTTTTGTAATTAATGTCGCAAATAGTCCGATAGTTTGTAATATGTGCTAAAGAAATAAATGCATGTTTTAGCAGGATGGTATCGTCTACCTTTTGCTTCCATTGATTGTATAAAAATAATGTTGAGTTGTTTTTAACATCCCTTTCAGGAGCGAGGCTATATGAGACGTTTACCTACTGATTAGTGTGGAATTCGAACTACATGAACTCACACCGGGAATCGAACCAGCTCTCTTACGTCAAAGGTGCATACGCTAACCGCTAGGCTACGAAAGAACTCGGTATGAAACTAAAATGCCACACATTACCCCATATTACTTCACCGACAGATTTCTGTTTTATGATCAGTTAAAATAGTATTTCTGGACACCGTAGCGAAAAATGTATTTGCTTTTCCAAGCACTGTACGAAAAATACAAACAATAAACACAGTAAAAACGAAACAAGGAAAAGAACTCAAAGTGTTTTGCCTCTCTCGAATAAATCACTCAATGTATTACAAGTGCATATCTCGTGCAATTCCAGTAGAACTATTAAAACGCGCTGGCTTTATAACATAGGTGTGTGGTCTAGTGGCTAGTATGTGCGTTTGTGGTTTATAGGCTTCGGTTCCCGGTGGGAGAACTTTTGGAATTTTAAATGTTCTCTATGTGTCTGTGTTTGTGTCCCTATAATTCAAGGTTACTGTAAAACGTGTATAACCGAGTAGGAAATATACACAAATTACTGATAAAGGGAAAGCAGACTTTGGTAAGTGAACTTCAGGGCCGCCTTTCGCGATGTAACTTAAGAAGAAAATAAGTGAGATTAGCGAGGCGCTTTAAATTACAGTAATGATGATTGACGGTTCGGTTCCCAGTCCGGTTTTCTTTCAATATAAGGATATTTTATTTTTTCTAAATATAACGATTTATTTTGAACATTTGAACTGGTTATAAAAACAAAATCAGATAAACAGTCAGCTTTCAAACCTCTGTCACTTTTATTCGCCATCTGTTTGTATATGAAGATGACCTATGGAAATGCTAGCACTACCAAAGTTCAAATAGATTTCTAAGTTAATATCAAATTGAAACCACACGCCCAAAATGAGAATATATGTTTCTGCTTTATATGTATAGTTCAATGATACCAAACACAATCCTTTATCCCCACCCTCTTCGGCCGTAGGGGGTAACTTTAAAATTTTAAAGTAAGACCCTAATTTCTTATTGCACATTTGGATTCTCCAGAAAAAAAGTGACTGATTTCACCCAGAATTGAAAACAATTCCTTCACGGATAGCACTTCAATCGAAATGGAAAAACGAGGGGTACCAAACGTTATGAAAATGGGTTTGTCAGACCCGTGCTCTGTGGTGATACGGTTAGTATACTGGACTGCGGAGTCAGAGATACTGATTTCAATTCCTAGTAACCCTAGGCAAACACCAAATGATTACATAACAAGTAATGACTATTTTCATGAATATATGCATCATATAAAAATTGCTTAAAGTCTGATATTAAGATATTATTATTATTATTATAGTAGTAGTAATTGCCCCACTTGAGGCAAATTTGGACTTTGACCCCGACATTTGTGACGTCATAGATCAAAGGTCAATGACCTTGGCCAGGGGTCAATGACCTAGGGATGCCAAGGACCACCCCCTCTAAATTTTGGCAGGGGAACCTTGGCCCACCCCCTAAATTTTGGCAGGAATACATAGGACCACCCCCTTAAATTTTAGAAATTGCCAAATCTAAAAATTTGGTATGGTAGCCTAGGACCACAGTATGTACCCCTATCAGTATTGGGGGTCTATGTCGTTCCCTTTCATGGGTAAAAAAATTGCCAAAAATTCAAATTTCGGGGGTTTTTGACCTAATTTATCCCCTTTGATGAGGTGTTATTACCTTATATAGTTATATGGGCGTATACAGGGGTTCATTCCCTTTCACAAGACATGGGTATATTAATGCAGCCCTTGAAAAATTTGGGACGGGTACCTTGGCCCACCCCTTAAATTTTGGAAATTGACCAATTTAAACATAGGGTATTATAGTACAGGACCCTAATATGTATTATAATAAATTTGGGTGGTCCACCTCATTCCCTTTTAGGGGTACAAAATTGCCAAAAATATAAACGTAAACAATACGTTGTACCACGTGTTTGGTTTTCACCTAAGTTATCCCCTTGAATGAGGTCCTATTACCTTATATGTTTATATGAGCGTATAAAGGAGTCTATTACCTTTCACAAGACATCAGTATATTGGTGCACCCCTTTAAAAATTTGGTAGTGGTACCTTGGCCCACCCCTTCAATTTTAGAAATCAACCATTTAAACATTTGGTATAATAGTATAGAGCCCTAGTATGTGTCACTATAAATTTGGGTGGTCCACCTCGTTCCCTTTCATGGGTACAAAATTGCCAAATTTTAGTACAACCACGTGTTTGGTCTTTTGACCTAATTTATCGCCTTTGATGAGGTGTTATTATCCTATATGGTTATATGGGCGTATACAGGGGTTCATTACCTTTCATAAAACATGGGTATATTAATGCACCCCTTGAAAAATTTGGGAGTGGTACCTTGGCCCACCCCTTTAATTTTGGAAATTGTCCAATTTAAACATTTGTTATAATAGTATAGGACCCTAATATATATTACTATAAATTCGTTCCCTTTTAGGGGTACAAAATTGCCAACATATAAACGTAAGCAATACGTTGTACTACGTGTTTCGTTTTTTACCTAATTTATTCCATTGGATGAGGTCCTATTACCTTATATGGTTATATGGTCACGTATGGGGATTCATTTCCTATTATAAGACATAGGTACATTTGTGCACCCGTTTAATTTTTTTGGAAAGGGGTACTTTGGCCCACCCCTTTAATTTTGGAAATTGTCCCTTTTATATGTTTGGTATTATAGTATAGAGCCTAATATAGATTACTATAAATTTTGGTGGTTCACCTCGTTTCCTTTCATGGGTACGAAATTGCCAAATTTTAGTACAACAATGTGTTTGGCTTTGGCTCAATTTATCCCCTTGGGTGAGGTCCTATTACCTTGTATGGTTATATGGTCACGTATGGGGATTTATTTCCTATCATAAGATATAGGTACATTTGTGCACCCGTTTAAATTTTTGGAAGGGGTACTTTGGCCCACCCCTTTAATTTTGGAAATTGTCCCTTTCATATGTTTGGTATTATAGTATAGGAGCCTAATATAGATTACTATAAATTTTGGTGGTTCACCTCGTTTCCTTTCATGGGTACGAAATTGCCACATTTTAGTACAACCACGTGTTTGGTTTTGACTCAATTTATCCCCTTGGAGAGGTCCTATTACCTTATATGGTTATATGGTCACGTATGCGAATTCATTTCCTATCATAAGACATAGGTACACCTTGTCTCAAAAAGGTTGAGCGCATTCTTTATTGGTGTTTTGAGGCAAAAAATTTCTAAGTCCAACTTCGGGTATCTTTGGAAAGTAGTAAACCAGGTTCGGACCTCCAAGCCAGTTTTTACAATCGGGAAAAAGTTTGCAGATGTGTTTTTCTTCTTTTAAATATAATAAGACTTGTTACCAAGTGTAGGAAGAAAAACAACATTCATTGAAATACTTAATGATACAATATTTCGAAACCTTGTATTAATGTCAGCACATGCTTGTTTGTCATTTAGCTCTCCATACGTAATGGAACATTTAGATACGTAAACGAATCTTTCCCTAGGTAAAAGAATGCTCAAAGTTAAGACATAGAATATAACTATCTCCTGAGTACTAAATAAAAGTCAAAGTAGAACAAAAACAGCGTTTGTAGTGGATATGAATGTCATAGAACCGTTATACATCGCTGGAAGCATGTTTTCAGAAGTCCTTGTGTTAGCTCACTGGTAAGCTGTCGGATTTCAAATCTTAAGGTTGTGAGTTCGATTCTCTTCTGGGCCAATGCTTTTTTTTAAATTATATTTTCCTCAATGCATGAAAAATTATATAAAATAATTACATTAAAATACATCAGTTGTATATATATATAACATAATCGTTACAGAACATAGTAATTATTATGTTTAAAATATAACATCTGATATAGATAGGTGTTCACAGTAGGCCGGTATTATATATGAGAATGCTAAATAGAAGTTAAAAAACTCGTTCAATAGCAATAAATAATCATATAGTGTATTTATTTGCAGCTATTTGTCATATAGAGGGTATTTCTCAACATTCATAATACAGCATGTCATTTATGTTCTTGAAAAATTATTCGATGCATACACAGAGGGTATAAACAGTGAATCCAAAGTCGCAACGCTCGCAAGAAATTCATGAACCCCAAAAGTCACTTGAGCAGACTGGAATTGTCCTTATGAAGCATGCCACAGCAGAAAGTCTTTACATAGATTTTCAATTCAATTCCTGATATATGCTTTTGCAATGTGGAAGTGGTGATGCCTTGAGTCGCTCTCTCTCGCTCGCTCGCTCACTCTCTATTTATACAGAATATAAAAATGGATGTATGTGTGTGTTTCAACATAATTCTGATATATCTAGAGCAATTTTAACTATATTTCTTACAATCTGGAAAAGAGTACTTTCGGGATACATATCAAAAATACTAGAAACGGGTCGATATTAGTATCGAATCCATAGTTTCGTGGTCGCTTAGGTGAATAGTTGTACTTTCAATTCAAGTCCAGTTAAGCTCCCATTAGCACCCAGGGTGGTTACGTAGCCACATAAAAATATCGAAATCAACCGATATTAGAATCGAATCGTAAGTTTTCAGCGCCGCTAACAGTGCCGCATTTCTCATTAGTCCACATTAGTCCACATTTCACATTAGTCCCATTGCCTAGAGGGCAACATATTTGCTGAGTGCAAAGTTTAAAACTTGAATAATATTTTATTTTTTTCCGTATGAAAAAGTTAAAAATCAAGAGCAAATATACTATTTCATGAACAATCCTCTTTTACTATTCTAATATGTTTAATAATAGCGTAAGAAATCTAAAAAATAATTAAGAACATGTTTTACATTTGTTATTTTTTGTTACGTAGTTGTAGCTGTAGCATGTAGTGAGTGATATTTAACTGTAATAAATTCACTAATTAAGCATATTCGAATTAAGTTTTATTTTTAAGTTAGAGATGAAGGGGCGGAGAAATATGTAGTTATTGGGGACGCCGAGAGCAAAAGTGCGTAGGGACGCCGAGCTTTTAAATACAACACTGGTCGCTAAATTATTTGGTAGAAATTTTAATGTAATTTAAGACCAAATTTAGTCCTAACGGTGGCAGTATCCGTTTGCTCTCCTAGGAGAAATGAAAGGGGCTGACATCAAAATTATAAAAAAGACCGATATTAGTGTCGAATCTATAATTTACGGGGTGGGTTAGATAAAGAGTGGCACTCCAGTGCCACGTAAGTTAAGCCCTCATTAGCACCCTGAAGGGGTGTGTGAAATTTTGACATGTAGAAGTAATTGAAAATGACCAATGTTAGGGTCGAATCCATATCTTTCGGAGTCCCCAAGTTCATTGGGAGCAGTTCTGATGACCTTTAAGTTCAACTTCCAGTAGGAGTAAAATCCCCTAGCACATCTATTAAGGAGAGTCAAGAGTCGAGTAACATATACAATTATTTAAAACGACCGATATTAGTGTAGAGTCCATAGTTTCGTTATCACCGAGATAAATAGCAATACTTTTGAACGAACATAGCTGGATTTTGAATTCACAGGGGCAGCATCGAAGGCATTGGTCGCACAGCTCTAAGTATTTTAATGTTTGTGTACAAGTGTATATTCCTGCGTAAGTCCTTAATGTCTGGGGCAACATTTACCAAACTCGGGGGACATATTACTTTCAATCTAAGAAGAAAATATTGTGGTAGTATGAAGTTACGGAAGTTCTGAGGTGTGACATGTAAAAATAATGTAAAACGACTGAGCTTAGTGTTTTATCCATAATTTTCTCTGTCGTTGAGATGGATAGTGATGCGCAGAATGGAGTTTACATCCAAATTCATCCCCATCTTTACAGGATGATGGCCTGGGAGAGAGAAAAATAGAATCTCAAAAATTACTGAAATATTTGTCGAATTTATAGATTTCGGGGTTGAGAGAGCGTTTCTAATAACTTTGGAAGGTAGTTTGTACCCACTTCAAGATCGGTGTTTTAATCATATCAATTTCTCACCGTGAGAAAAATGACCATTTCAACTACTATATGAAGTCAAGCTTCGCAATCGACGAAAAAATTGTGTGGATATATGTTTCGTCTTTTAAATGAAAGAAGACATATTAATATCAAAGATGGAGTTGGTCAATTGGTCGGTTGCTAAGTGGGTGAAATGGGTCAAGATTTGTGAGTGGGTCAGTGGATCTTGGGTCAAAAGGACGTGACCTACTGCGAAACACCACTCACCGTGACTCACACTCACCCTCCGACCCATTCTGTTCAGTGCATTGTAGACAACATCTTCTGAACACTGGTGAGCTTTTCTACATTTTACTTTCAAGATCTCCATTTTATGTCTTTTGTCATTTGTTTCTAATGAAAAAAATTCAGTCACTTTTGGATTTTCATAGGATAGTAGGAGTTGGATTTTGGGATGCAGACTGTGAGCTTCTAGAGGAGCTAACTGCTTGAAAAAATATTTTTGAATCACCTGTAACATATTAATTATATTATTAAAAATTGAAAGTAACTATGTCTTAGTAATCATCACGGTCAAATTGCAAAGTCAAATGAAATGACGTTTGGTATATAATCAGGCCCCAATCCCAACTGGGAAGTTATCACATGCGTATCATTTTCATTATAATACATATCCTTAGGGGGAGTAGAAGTTCGAGTTTTTGCGAAAAATTTAGTATCTCACAAGCCGTTCAACTAAGAGCTGAAATTCAGCATATAACTATTTATTAAAAATAAACAGAATATGTCCTGGCCTTTTTTAAAATTGTCTTTTATGAGCGGGGTTGGGGGTGCATTTTCTATATATTGGAAATTGGTAGTGGGTTGATTTGTAAAAATAATCGAAAACGATTGATATTAGTTGAGAAACAAATCGAATAATGAAAACTACAGTTCTTCGAATTTTATACTCACTGCTTTCTATTTATAATCGCTGAAGCTGGTGTTTAATATGTGGAGCGTTCAGAGCATAAGGTAAACAAGCCATAAAGTTGAGAAAAATGGCCATAAATTTGTATTGTAAACTTAATTACATGGGCATTTGGATTAGTACGGCATGCTTAATTATATAGAAAATTAATTTTTCTTTCTTTTTTTACGTTGGTCTACTTTTCCTTGGTTTGAGACTTTCAAATTTCATCCTATTTTCTACTGAAATGTGTCTGTAAGGCAACAAAGAAATAATTATATATGATAAATTTAAATTCATTTTAATTCGAAAGATGAGAAACATTTTGCCATATCGTAAAGGTCAGATCCACTAGTATTGTAACAGAGAGGTGCTTGAGCCATTGACGGTAGGAATTCAAACTCCGATAAGTGATTATTTTAGTCTTGTTTTATTACAAGTGTAACCTCTTTAGTCAATGGAGAGGAGGACGTGGATCATGGGTCAGAGTTGATGTCAATGGGTTTTGGTGGCTCGGAGTTGGTCGCAATGGTTCAGAGTGGTTCATAGTTGGTGATGGATCAGAGTGGATCAAGATGGATGATGGGTCAGAGTTGGCCAATGGCTCATTTGGGTGGTGGGTCGTGGATCAAATTTTCATTGACCCACACCATCTCTGGTTAAAATTGTACTAAAGATAAGAGGCACTGAAGATGCATGTCGGCTATTATGGTCAAATTTTGCACATAGATAGTACCCCAACAGAAAGCAATAAATCTCAAACGGTTCACGGTATCACCTCCTAGAACTCGAGATGTAGGGGTTTGTCTGATTGGCTAAATTAAGACGTCAATAATTTATCCTTCAACAAGCAAGCTTTTTATGATCGTTTCCGTGGGGAAGTCAGAGGAACATGTACCTAGTAATCGTAATATTGATAGTTCGCGTCCACCCCGGGGTATTTGTTTCGTGTTTTTTTGACTCACCTAAATATAAACAAATCACACATATAGGCATTTTATCATATTTTGGGAGAGTACTTTTGTGATTCGTTGGCGTTTCATCGCGTCTCTTCCGCTGGTAGTAAAGTTTTCAATATGGAACTGGTGCCACCGCTGGGCCACTAATTTTTGACAAGAGGTCAATAGTTGACCACCTGTAGTCCACCGACGCTTACAGCTTAGGGTAATGAACGATGTCTTTGCCTCATAGACTTCATGACTACCGACGTCGGCAGTCAACTAGCTTTTAGTATTCCTTTACTAACCGTCTATCGTTCATGTTTATACACGGTGTTGTCATAATAATAATAATAATAATAATAATAATAATAATTATTATTATTATTATTATTATTATTTGTAGTAATAGTAGTATAATTGATAATAGAATAATTATATTGTCTATGTATTGTCTAGGTAGGACTACACAAATGATTTGGCTCATTATGGTTCGACTCGACTCTAATCCGAGTCGAGTTGGAGGATATTTTTCGCGCCGAGTCCTAGAATAGACCTCAAAGATATCTGTTTCGAGTCGAGTCGAGTTTCAAAGAAAAGTCGCTCGTGCCCATCCCTACTAATGAGAGCTTAATCGGAGTTAAGCGAAATCGAAAGTCACACTATTTATCTAAGCGACCCCGAAAACTATGAATTCGACACTAATATCGATCATATTCTGGCAATCTTTTATACGTATCCCCCTCCCCTTCACCATAGGTAACCCGACAGCACTCTTTTTCAGAGTATAAGAAAGGTGATTAAAATTACATTAAAGAAGTTCTGGACACAGCTAAGGAGAAATGGATACAACGAAGAGTATAAAATCACAAGAGACATAGCAAGAGAAAGAAAGAGGAAGAAGACAAGAACAAAAAATGGTTTGGAATAGAAAGCCTAGGCAGAGAAACAGAGAAGATAAAGAGAATGCTTCGGAAAGCAGGAATTAGGACGTAAAGGAAAGGAGGAAGCAGAATAATTGAACAAGTAAGAAGAAGCAACAGAAAAGCAGTAGCGGACAAAGACCAAAGGGGAGTAATATATAGAGTAGGATGCGCGGAGTGTTACAAAATTTACATAGGAGAAACAAAAAAGAAAATGCAAGAAAGGATTAAACAGCACCAGGATGATGTAAGATTGAAAAGGGACAACAATGCGATATACAAGCATCACAAAGAGACAAACCACAGGATATGGTGGGAAGGAGCAGAGGTCATAGAAGTAGAGAACAGAACATCGGTGAGAAAATGGAATGAAGCCAGGGATATTATGAAGACAGGAGACAAGGTGATGAATTGGAATGCAGGATTCTCGATAAATAAAGAGTGGGGGAAGATTCTGCATAAAGAAGAAGAAATGAAAAGAAAGAAGAAAGAAAGAGCAAAAATTAATAAGGAAAATAAGTATAATTAGAGGACAGAATGTATCCAACGAAAAAAAAGTAAACTTTTAATTGGATACGTGTGAAGCTAAAAAGTGAAAGTGAAAGCCACAAAGGTGTAACTTTTTAATGAAGAGGCGGAGCCTAATTAAAAGTTGATCTCCAAAGAGTATATAAGTAATGACCAACTCCCAAGGAGCCAGAAGGAGTGGAAATCTGATGAAGACACAGCTATTGTGTTCAAACTGTTTTTTTTTTACATATTATCACATAGCCTTGCTCAGTGTGTTATTGTGTACTCTAGGCCAGTGGTTCTCAATCTAATTCCTATCACGATCCCCTTTTATCACATCCTCTTGCCAGCGACCCTTTTATAATTTGTGTTTTATAATAAGCTTGTGTGGGATTTTTAACATACGTATTTCCATTTAACATACGTAGAATCCATTTCTTGTTTATAGTCAACAGTGCCGTGGCATGGAAAATCAGCACCCGGGGCATGGAAAATCACCAGACTTATTTCTTATTGTTCTTTATAGTGTGTATAAAAAATGAAAGTACGCCTATCAAAACAAAATTCAAAATAATATTTAAAAATAATTTCCGGTATTAGATTCTAACTATATTTATCTCTTTCGCTTATTTTCGCGACCCCCTAGGGGCCGCGACTTCAAGGTTGAGAAACCCTGCTCTAGGCATACATGAGTTATGTTGGAACATGCATAGACCTACATACACTTTTATATGTATAAATGCAGATAAGAGAGAGTTGAAAGAGAGCGATTAAAGTATTACCGCTCTCAATCTCTTCACTTTACTTTTGCGATTCGTGAATTTCTTACGCGACAGTTTGGGGCTAGCTAGTTTTTTGTCTTGAATCACGATCCGATTTTCGGTATTCTCTACCTAAATGCTGTATTGCGAATATTGAGAAGTTATCTGCGTATGAAAATAGCTACAAATAAATAGATTATATAACTTATTTATTGCTATTACACAATTTTCTTAATTTGTATTTAATATTCACATATAACATACCGACGTTCTGTCAATACCTCAGATGTTATATTTTAAAGATAAGAATTACTTATGTCGTGAAATGATATGAATATATATATTCAACAGATATATATACAACTGATGAAATGAATATATATATTCAACTGATATATATATAACTGATGAATTGTAACTATTTTACATATTTTTCATGTATTGAGGAAAGTAGAATATCATAAAAGAATCTCACCTGAACGGGTATCGAACTCACGATTTAAACGCTCGAGGGTGCACCACTGAGCTAACATGATCGCTTTTCGGAAGCTGCTTCTGAAATATATAATTGAGCTCATACGTAAATGCTCTTTTCCGTATGGAAATCACAATGACGAAACGAGAGTGTGAATATATAGTTTTCAAATATTGTATCATTAAGTATTTCAATCAATGTTAATTTTTTCTACACTTAATAACATTTCAACATGTCTTATTATATTTAACAGAAGGAAAAACATATCTGTACATTTTTTCTCGATTTCTAAGGTTGGCTTGGAGGTTCTAACCAGCAGCTTTAGTTTACTGTTTTCCGAAGATACCCAAAGTGAGACTTCGAAAGTGTTCGTCTCAAAACAGCTATCATCATATCGATCAATCTGTTTGATATATGGTATATGTTTTTATACGTGTAAAGTCAGTATTTAAACAGCTTTTGGTATGTATTAATATTCCTTTATAAAAACTGTTTTTAATATTATTATTATGGCGCACCATTTTCAGATTTCTTTCGCGAGTCGTTGACCAAGTCGTTCCCTACAATAGGCGTGTCGTGCAAGTTACCAATCACACGTCAGGTACTAGCTTTTACCTATTGCAACCTGCTCACAGTTCAGAACATTGGTAGCTATGGATAGACATACAGCAGTAATTACTTATGGGAGTTGGAAGGCTATTCTGCAAGTGCAGCTAGCAGGCGAGTAGGTATCCCGGCCTCTACAGGAAGGCGATGGATTCGGAAATATGGTGCTACAGGTCAGACTGGTAATTTACGATCTCCTGGTCGTCCGCATGTGTCAACCGAAGCCGAAGATGCGAGAATAGTAAACGAAGCCCGTTTAGACCCACTAAGGACGTCTAGGCAGCTAAGGGAAGCTTCTCTCTTTCCTGGTAGTAAGCATACGCTCTGCGAAGGCTTCGTCATGCTGGGTTAAGTGGCCGTTTTGTTGCCGTCAAGGAAAAACTCTCAGACGACTACAAAATTTACCGTCTCGCGTTTACACAGGCGAATGAGGGTCGCAATTGGGAAAACGTAGTTTTCTCAGATGAATCCATATTCACAACATCAAATGAGGGACGCCGTCCGAGGGGCATCCGACATGACACTGGATATGTGGCTGCTTGCAATCGCAGTTGTCATGATCTATTTCATGTTGGGGTTGGATTTCCAGTCGTGGAGCAGGACAGCTTCACAGAATTGAAGGACATCTGGACAGTGCTCAGTACTTAAACATGATGAGTAATTACATGGTGTCACCTATACGAGTATTTCAGCCTGATGGTGTAATTCACTTCCAGCAAGACCAGTCGCCAATACATACTTCCCGTGTGTCTCAGGAATGGTTCGCAGGGCAGCTTGAGTTTGATTTAATTGACTGGCCGCCTCGTGGAGCAGACCTTAATCCCATGGAAAATATGTGGACAGAAGTGAAGCGTACTCTAAGGGACAGTTGGCCTGAGGCAGGTCCACCAAGAACTCAGGATGACCTGTGGCATCTTGTTTCCGAAGCATGTCTAGAGGTAGGGGAAGGAGATAGATTTGTCACCCATTTAATAGATTCCATGCCCAGAAGAATGGGGCGTGTAATAAATTCAGAAGGGTCTTGGACACAATATTAATGTCCCCGCCTTAACTTCCGAAAACAGTCCTTTTCAGGGCTATCTAAACGCTTCTGAAAATATTTCTAGAAGTAAATCACTCCTTGTATCCGATTTCTGTGCAGTTCTACTAACAAAAAAATCATAATTCGCTGAAGGCTTTGAACTCAAGACCTCTTCATTGCCAAGCCCGTACTCTACCAGTAAGCTAACATAAACATGCAAACCCAATCTGAAGAAACACGACTTTCAATTTCCGGTATTTCATGATAATGATGCTCGTATACTTTGCAAATGTTGTATTCAACTTGGGATATTTCGCAACACACACACACACACACACACACACACACACACAATAAACAAAGCGAAAGAGACAGAGAGAGAGATCAATATACAAAAGCATTCAACGTATTCGACTGAGACTCTAAGTAACGACATTCCGTTCTAAAGAGAATTTGTGTTTCTTCCCGTGACGTTAAGGGGATCGGGAAAAGTTATGTGTCTTGAAGCAGGACCCGACTTTGTATACTCTGTTTATACACTTTCTTTATCCGTAGGAATATACTGTGTTTCACGAAGGTAAATGACATGCTGTAATGAGAATATTGAGACGTTACATCTGTATGACAAATAGTTGCAAATAAACACAATACATAATTTATTTATAGCTATTAAACGATTTCCCTAACTTGTATTTTCATTTCCTAACTTGAACTTTGTATTTCCTAACTTGAATTTTCCTAACATTCTCACATATAATACCGAATTACTGTGAACACCTACCTATTTCAGATGTTATATTTTAAAAATAATAATTACTATGTTCTGCAACAACTGATGTATATTAATGTAATTATTTAATATAATATTTCATGCAATGCGGAAAATATAATTTCATAAAAAAACATTGACCCAGATGGGAATCGAACTCATAACCTTGAGATTTGAAATCAGACAGCTTAGCAGTGAGCTAACACAAGGACTTCTGAAAACATGCTTCCAGCGATGTATAACGGTTCTATGACATTCATATCCACTACAAACGCTGTTTTTGTTCTACTTTGACTTTTATTTTAGTACTCAGGAGATAGTTATATTCTATGTCTTAACTTTGAGCATTCTTTTACCTATGGAAAGATTCGTTTATGTATCTAAATGTTCCATTACGTATGGAGAGCTAAATGACAAACAAGCATGTGCTGAGATTAGTACAAGGTTTCGAAATATTGTATCATTAAATATTTCAATCAAAGTTGTTTTTCTTTCTACACTTGGTAACAAGTCTTATTATATTTAAAAGAAGAAAAACACTTCTGCAAACTTTCCCCCGATTGCAAAGGCTGACTTGGAGGTTCGAACCTGGTATACTATTTTCCGAAGATACCAGAAGTTGGACTTAGAAATTTTTTGCCTCAAAACACCAATAAAGAATGCGCTCAACCTTTTTGAGACAAGGTGTACATTTGTGCACCCGTTTAAATTTTTGGAAGGCGTACTTTGGCCAACCCCTTTAATTTTGGAAATTGTCCCTTTTATATGTTTGGTTGTGTAGTATAGGACCCTAATATAGATTACTATAAATTTTGGTGGTTCACCTCGTTTCCTTTCATGGATACGAAATTGCCAAATTTTAGTACAACCACGTGTTTGGTTTTGGCTCAATTTATCCCCTTGGATGAGGTCCTATTACCTTATATGGTTATATGGTCATGTATATATTGGTCCATTTCCTATTATAAGACATGGGTACGTTGATGCACCCCTTTAAATTTTTGGAAGGGGTACCATGGCCAACCCCCTTAAATTTTGGAAATTTTCCAATTTAAGCATTTGGTATCATAGTACATGCCTCAATATGTATCATGATAAGTTTGGGTGGTCCACCTTGTTCCCTTTCATCGGTAAAAAATTGCTAAAATATAAACATAAGCAATATGTTGTACCACGTGTTTGGTTTCCGGCCCAATTTCTCCCCTTTGATGAGGTTCTATTACCTTATATGGTCATGTATATGGGTTCATTTCCTATCATAACACATGGGTACATTGATGCACCCTTTAAAATTTTGGGAGGGGTATCTTGGCTCACCCACTCGGTTTTAGAAATCTATATATATAAAAGAGAACGCACAAAATCCTTTGTCCGCTCATCACGCTAATACGGCTGAACCGATTTCTTTCATTTTTGGGGGGTTGTTAGGATTTGGACCCTAGATGGTTTTTATCATATCACTTTAATTTTCAATTACCAGTGTCTTGAGATAATTGACCAATCAGGTGTCAATACGTAAAAAAAATCCTTTGTCCGCTCATCACGCTAATACGGCTGAACCGATTTCTTTCATTTTTGGGGGGTTGTTAGGATGTGGACCCTAGATGGTTTTTATCATATCACTTTAATTTTCAATTACCAGCGTCTTGAGATAATTGACCATTCAGGTGTCCATACGTACAAATCCTTTGTTATTAGTTCATCATAGGTATAAAAATAAACGTATTTATATGCAACCCGCATGACCCTGTGACTCGGCGGGTTAACATAACTGACAGGCGCTATAAATCACTTGAAAGCGAAAAAGTAAAAATTATCTAAGTAACAAAGTTTATTGCGTTCGGGGGTGACCGCAGCGAAGCGGGGTGAACGCTGCTAGTTGTTTAATATAAGCATTTGGTATCATAGTACAGGACTTCAATATGTATCAATATAAATTTGGATGGTCCACATCATTCCCTTTCATGGGTAAAGAACTACCAAAAATCAAATTTCGGAGGTTATTAACCACGTTTGATAAGGATTTAGCGCGTTATATGGGTATGTACAGAGGTTTATTACCTTCATATGTTTATGTTCCCTTTTAAATTTGAGAATTATCAAATAACAAAATTCGGTAAACGTTTTCTAGGACCTATTGTAGATCTTGGTGTTCTTCTTATGGCCAAATATTCAAAATTTAAAGGTTATTGACCTATTTTTTGATACGGCTTTATTATTGAATAAGTACAGGATTTATTACTTTTTCATGAGACACAGGTGTATTTGTGTACCAATCTTAGGGAGGGGTACATTTCTTATTGTCATATCAATAATTGGTAATTGTTCTTAAAATTGGATAGTATCTCATTCATTGGGTAAATCATTGTGAAATATTATTATGATCACGTGATCTGTTATTGACCTATGATGTAATTAGGAGTCCAGGACATTGGTACATTGAAAGTTTGTGGGATAATTTGAGAATTGTCAAGTGAAATTGCGTCATTGATTTTGATTATTCCAGCCTATGGACCAAATATAAACGTAAGCAATACGATGTACGACGTGATTGACCTTGATGAGGTAGTGTACAGGGATTCATTTCCTTTGTTGTGGTACTTCTTAAGTTTGAGTACACACTTGCAGAAAACAGTTGGTTCTACTCAGGTAAACAATTAACGGACATTATTGCCCTTATTAAACATATAATGATATGATTAATTCTAAGACTTAGTTATATCGAGAGAAGTATTCTTTAAATGTGGGAATTGTGATAAACAGAACTTTAACATAAAGCGTGAAATTTGAAACAATACTTTGAACTTTAGTCACAGCTCATAGTCTAAGATCATTGGTGGTGATTGATTTGACTTTGAGTTTTAGAAATCTGATAGCTAACCTTATTGAATGTTATGACTCATAGACGAAAGGCAATACATGCTACACTTTGAAATTTAATCACAAGGTGGCGTAATCTAACACTAGCAAAGTTATTGTTGATGCAATTTGATTGGCTGATCACTATCTTTCATGCAATCTGATTTTTTGATCACTATCTTTCGCGCAATCTGATTGGTTGATGATTTTCAAATCTTTGCTGCATTCAGTTTTAAGTTTTGTTTAACATTTAAAAATCTTGGTTTCGTTCAACATTTTACACTCACTGATAAATATGATCAAAACCGTTTATTTGTTAATCGAATTGTTAAAAACCGGATAAAGGTTGACGGTTAACCGTGAAACGTGAAATTTTTAGTTTGAAAATGTTTTGTTTGAAACTTTTTGTTTGAAAATTTTTGTTTCAAATTTTTGTTTGAATTTTTTTTTGTTTCAGAATTTTGTTTGAAATTTTTTGACTTTTGTTTCAATTTTTTTGAAATTTTTCTTTGGAAATTTTTCGTCTGAATTTTTAAACCTTTTTGTTGCAAAATTTTGTTTGAAAATTTTTTGTTTAAAACTTTTTGTTCGAAATTTTTGCTTGAAATTTTTCGTTTGAAATTTTTCGTTTCCAAATTTTTTGTTTCGTTTCAAAAATTTTGTTCAAAAGTTTTTTGTTCGAATTTTTTTTGTAACCTTTTTTGTTTGAAGCTTCTGACATTTTTCAAACAAAAATTTTCAAACTAAAAAATTTCAAACCTGTTTCAAACAAAAATTTTCCAACAAAAAATTTTCAAACGAAAATTTCAAAAACTTTTTAAATGTTAAACAAAACTTAAAACTGAATGCAGCAAAGATTTGAAAATCATTAACCAATCAGATTGCACAAAAGGTAGTGATCAGCCAATCAGATTGCACAAAAGGTAGTGATCAGCCAATCAGATTGCACGAAAGATAGTGATCAACCAATCAAATTGAATCAACAATAACTTTGCCAGTGTTGTAGCATGTATTTCCTTAAGACTATGAGTCATAAGATTCAATAAGGTTAGCTATCAGATTCTAAAGCTCAAGGTCAAATCAATCACCACAAATGATCTTAGACTATGAGCTGTGACTAAAGTTCAAAGTATTGTTTCAAATTTCGCGCCTTATGTTAAAATTCTGTTTATCACAATTCCCAAATTTAAAGAATACTTCTCTTGATATACCTAAGTCTTAGAATTAATCATATCATTATATATTCAATAAGGTCAATAATGTCCGTCAATTGTTTATCTTAGCAGAACCAACTGTTGTCTAGAAACGTGTACTCAAACTTAAGAAGTACCACAACAAAGGAAATGAATCCCTGTATACTACCTCATCAAGGTCAATCACGTGGTACATCGTATTACTTACGTTTATATTTGGCTGGAATAATCAAAACCAATGACGCAATTTCATTTGACAATTCTCAAATTATCCTACAAAGTTTAAATGTAGCAATGTCCTGAACACATAATCCCATCATAGGTCAATAACAGATCACGTGATCATACTAATATTTGACAATGATTTACCCAAAGAAAGAGATACCATCCAATTCTATGAACAATTACCAATTATTGATATGGCAATAAGAAATGTACCTCTCCCAAAATTTAAGATTGGTACATAAATACACATGTGTCTTATGAAAAAAGTAATAAATCCTGTACTCATTCAATTATATAGTCATATAAAAAAAATCTGTCATTAAACTTCAAAATTTGAGTATTTGGCTATAAGAGGAACACCAACATCTACATTGAGTCCTAGAAAACGTTTACCGAATTTTGTTATTTGATAATTCCCAAATTTAAAAGGGCACATAAACATATGAAGTAGGGATGGCCAAAATTTTTCGGAATCCGGATTCCGGAAATTTTGTTTTCCGGAATCGGAAAATTTACTTTCCGGAATTCGGAAAAATTCCGGATTTCGGAAAAATTCCGGAATTCGGAAAAATTCCGGAATTCAGAAAAAAATCCGGAATTCGGAAAAAATCCGGAATTCGGAAAAATTCCGGAATTCAGATAAATTCCGACATTCGGAAAAAATCCGGAATTTAGAAAAAATTCGGAATTTTTCCGATTTTACTTTCCGGATTCCGGAAAGTAAAAATTCTGGAATTGGCCATCCCTAGCTGGTAGCTGTTAAAAGAGAAACAAAATAATGAATATATATACTGTATTAGTTTCTTGTAGTTGGATATGTCTTTATCACTTACGTAGACAATTGCTATTGCAGTTATTTACTGCTTTATGAGGAAGGTCTTATTTTCACACACAAAAAAGTCGCCGGTATGTCTCAAACATTATCGCGTTCCCACCTGCAGCTGCTCCAAAGCACTGCAAACTACTTTCTAACCAGGCGAAAGGCAATGAATGAAAAGAAATCTCAACAAATATTCTAATAACATTCGCTTATTGTCAACATACCTACAGTGAGCGCAGAAAGTGTTCGTACACCGTTCATACTTTTTTATTGGAAACAGCTAGCATGAGAACGGGAGGTGGAGAAAATATATATAACCAGAATTAAGACTACACATTCATACATTTTATTTCTATATACAAGAGAAAGGGCAAACAAAGACAATCACTGTTTTGTTCAGAAGAAAAGAGAGAATTCATTTTTTGTAAACGCAAAAAGTGACCGTACACTTATGATTGAATTAATGCTTATAAAGTATATTACGTTATTTAATATTTTGTGGGATTACCCTGTGCGTTAATGATTGTCTGTAGTCTTCGTGGCATTGATTTCACCTGTAGTAGTTCATAGTTCTGCAGCTTCGGGACTGATTATGTCCCATTCTTCTTGAATAGCTTTTCTCAGGCCTTCTTTAGTAGAGAAGCTGTGCCTTCTGATTCTTGTCTCCAGAACAGACCATAGATGTTCTATGGGGTTCATGTCTGGGGATTGGAGAGGTGTGCGAAGCTGTTTCAGGTATTATAGAGTAGCCACAATCGAGTATTTCCCGCTGTATGTTTGGAGTTGTTGCCTTGCTGAAGAATAAATTGTTTTCTGCGCACTAGTATGGAGATTTTCCTTTAATATGTTAATATACACTTTGTGGATCATCACTCCATCGATAAAGTGGAGACGACCCACTCCTGAGGCACTCATACAACCCTAGACGAGCACGGACCCTCCTCCGTATCTTACTTTAGGGACGAGATTTTGAGGATTCATCTATGTACCTTGCGCCATACCATACGCCTCCCATTGGATTCGATAAGATTGAATTTACTTTCGTCCGAAAATATGACCCTATTCCAGAAAGAGCCTGATCCCTTATCTTTATACTCTTTTTCAAACTTTAGTCTCTTTATACGATTTGTCTTGTTCATCCATAACATTTTCCTGGCTATCCGACCATGATACCCTGCAAATATTCCGCACTGTACTGGCGGATACTTTAACACCGCGTGTTTCCAGATCCGTTGCCAATTGCACAGCACTACTTTTCGGAACCTTTTTTCTTTCCCTAATAATGTAACGTTTATCTTGTTTACTCAACACTCTTGGTCTTCCAGTTTTTTTTTTTTTTTTTTCGCTCAGTGATAGAAACATTATACATCGCAATTGTTGTTTGTACTGTTGAACGAGGCCTGTCTGCAAGGTTTGCTATCTTTCTCAAAGACTTACCTTTCTTATGCAATTTAATAATTACTTTTCTTGTCTCTTCAATTGTTTCTGTTCGGTTGCTTCCCATTTTAACAGCCCACCGTGCAGTTTTTTCACTCCTATTCACAACTAAACTCATTCTGTTATTCGTCATGCTATACAGAGGTGTATACTTAGGTGAATACTAGTGAACCCCAGTTGTGGTATCTTTGTTTCGTATTCGTACGTCAGGTGTACGATCTTTTTTGCGTCTACTCTATACACTTTATTTACTTTCTGACCATTAAACTTGTCCTTGTGGTTCTTTATTGATATATTCATAAAGCTTAGTTTTCATTATTCATATTGTGTGTGTTATTACACTTCTTAAATTTTCTGTTTCTTTTTCGCAGGCATTCCCGTTTCAATAGCATAGGTGTACGAACACTTTCTGCGCTCACTGTATGTACAGTAAATACAAATTTACAATTTTTGACTTTACGAAGTATACAATATAATTGTTCAATAATTAACATAAGCAGGCATTCATTAATTTATATTAATATAATAATTAATAAAACTAATAAGCGGGTGATTGATGACTCAGTGGTAGAGTTTTCATCTATGGTATTCTAACCCAGGACATGTGGGTTTTCGATGGCTAATTTTGTGTCGAAATTTTTTCCGGTGGTAGGCCTACTCTTGGTTCCCTTTCTTATATTTGTTCCATCATCACTCATTAACGAATTTAGTTTATCAAAACTCTATAGCCATATATACATTCTGTCCGTCAGTGAAACAAACAGTCTCAAGAACTATCTGATGGATTACCATCAATTTTGGCCACGATGTACAGAGTCAATAGTTAAGAATCGAGTTCCCTGATGAATGTAATATTCAAACCGGAAGCAGTACAAATCAACCATTTCCGGTTTTAACGTTAATCATTATATAGTAAATGTGGTAATAGATAGCGAGAAGCGAAGATAGCGGTTTCCAGTAATCGACATATATAACATTCATGTAGATAGAATGTTACCCAATTTGTGCATCTGCTGAAAATAATGAGCTTAGGTATTTAAAGAGCATTTTCCGCTTTAGAAAATGTGTGCTTGGTAAAGAATGTAGAGAATTAGCTGAGTCAGGCACGTAGCTAGAATATGGTAATAGGAAGGGGGGGGGTCTGTCACGAAATACTGTGGTTATTTCCAGGTGTTCAATCATTCTAAACTATTTTATTGGCAACATATATTGGTTCGTTTAGCCAAGATTTCTAGTGGAGGGATGATATGAAATACTGTGGTTACACACCAGAGGCTCGATCAATCTAAATATTTTACTGACAACATACCCATATTGATTGGTTAGGACAATAAAATGAGGATATATTAGTAAGTATTTTAATAAGAAGCTATGAAGAAATCTCGAGTAAAAAAATATAAAAAAGTATTGAAAAAGATATAGTCTTCCGAGGTCATTAGAACGGTGTCGAGAATTTTGCGTCTGGGAAATTTGCGCCCTACCTCAAGAACAGGGAAAATTGCGCTTGCGATGTACCTCCACCGGGAAGTTTGAGCCCTGCGAAATAAAAGAACCTATTGGAGCTTACGCATTTGCTCGGAGGGGCTGACATTACAGCATAAACAATCCTCCCCCCACAACCATGCCATTTGTGATTTATTTTCATTGTGGCTATATAAGGGGAGAATAAACTTCAATATAAGCCAAAAGAACACAACGGATCAACGCAATCACTGCTTCTTCCAGAGATGATTTTGGGGGAACACCGGCCTCCCGAGAGTTCTCAGAGTGCCCTCTCGGAGGAGACCAAAATAATACGTCTATAATATAATAATAAATAGAAGAGCAGTGACCCCCTCCGGAATACTAAGTGTGCCCCCCGGAACATTTTTTCTGAAAGAACGACTGAACGCAATTGTGTGTTTGAAGTGTAATTCCAGCAAGTAAACACACTGTACATAGTTTTCTTGATAATATTACTGAACTGATTTTACATTCACTTTACATTTTCTTTTCTATATTTTGTGTCCTAAAAAGCCAAACAACTCGCAAGGATTGTGAACAGAGATATCTGGATAGAGCCAAACAGCCTTTTGTAGATTAAATTATACTCTTTGATTATATTAATAAATAATTATATATCAGTCATTTATACTTTTATTGTAAATTTTGTAGTATATTGAAAAATTGTATTTGTATGGATTGCCCTTTAGTGAACTAAAATTGTTTTTTTTTTTTTCATTTGTTCGGAATATTATAACGGATGGAGTAACTCACTGAGACGATGAGAGGCAAGCCTAGTTCAAGTGTGAGTGGAAGTTACTTTACACAATACAAAAATAAGTTGAATTGTAGGGCGCTAACATCCCAGTGCAAATATATAGCCGGCGCATTTTCCCCTATTTTTGCGGTAGGGCGCAAACATCCCAGTGCAAATATATTGCGAGCGCATTTTTTCCTATTTTTGTGGTAGGGCGCAACTTTCCCGGGCGCCAAAATTCTCGCATTCAAGGAAAATATAATGTCCGTGAAGTTGACAAACCACTTATGTCAGACTCCAATTTCGACTTTAAACGTCGCTAGTGCTATGTTAGTGTTCGATAGTGACGCAAATAGTTAGTACTCCACAGATAACATGTGCTTTTTAAATAATGGATATAAGTCTTCTAACTGCATGCCAACACGCCCACTTCTAAGAATCATCTCAAAAATGAGGTTAACCGTTAGAGCAAGTAAGTGCACATTAGTGCCATTAACATTAGCGTTAATGCCACCATCGTACGGCCCTTTGAGTAATAATAACACAACGCTCTTTGCTAGAGTCTCAATGCGTCCCTATATTCTCGCGAACATTCTGACATGCCTAAGTTAGTTACTTTTTTTTGCAACTATTGTTTATCTGTTATTGTTTATTGTTTATTGCTAGTCTGCAGAGTAGTCCTTACATTAATATGCCATTGTCCTTGATAATCATTGCGTATTTACAAGCAGTTTGTTATTACTGTTAGAAGATATCTACTACTTAAAATCTACTACTTAACGGTTCATATTTTTCTTTTACAGTACATAAACGATTAATAATAATAATAATAATAATAATAATAATAATAATAATAATAATAATAATAATAATAATAATAAGAAGAAGAAGAAGAAGAAGAAGAAGAAGAAGACTATTCCAGCATAAAAGTTATCAATTGCATCACACTGGCAACAAGCGACGCATATTTTAACTTCATAAAAATTCGTTTCTCACGATTTTCTGGAAAACTACGTATGATTACATCTTCATTATGTCAAGTTGTTTATCTCAGTGTGATATATGTATTACCTCTGGACAGTATCACAGTAAAACAAAAATTAAATATTAGGAGTACATTGTACTTTTGGACTACATCTCATTAACCATGGGAAGATTGAGTAGTGTATACTTTAGGATGTATGTTTCAGCTTAACTTGCATCATACATTCTTAGGATTACAAAAAGGAAATTTGTTCGTTTGCATTTGAACAAAATTCTTAGGATTACAAAAAGAAAAAAATATTTTTTCCGAAATCCGGAATTTTTCCGAAATCCGGAATTTTTCTGAATTCCGGAATTTTTCTGAATTCCGGAATTTTTCCGAAATCCGGATTTTCCCCGAAATCCGGAATTCTTTTCGAATTCCGGATTTTTTGAATGTCGGAATTTTTCCGAAATCCGGATTTTTTCTGAATTCCGGATTTTTTTCCGAAATCCGGATTTTTTCCGAATTCCGGATTTTTTTAAATTCCGGAATTTTTCCGAAATCCGGAACTTTTCTGAATTCCGGAATTTTTCCGAAATCCGGATTTTTCCGAATTCCGGAATTTTTTCGAATTTCGGAATTTTCCGATTTTAATTTCCGGATTCCGGAAAGTAAAAATTCCGGAATTGGCCATCCCTAAATGAAGGTAATAAACCTCTGTACATACCCATATAACGTGCTAAATCCTTATCAAACGTGATCAATAACCTCCGAAATTTGATTTTTGGTAGTTCTTTATCCATGAAAGGGAATGATGTGGACCAACCAAATTTATAGTAATACATATTGAAGACCTGTACTATGATACCAAATGCTTATATTAAACAATTTCCAAAACCGAGTGGATGAGCCAAGATACCCCTCCCAAAATTTTAAAGGGTGCATCAATGTACCCATGTGTTATGATAGGAAATGAACCCATATACATGACCATATAAGGTAATAGAACCTCATCAAAGGGGAGAAATTGGGCCGGAAACCAAACACGTGGTACAACATATTGCTTATGTTTATATTTTAGCAATTTTTTTACCGATGAAAGGGAACAAGGTGGACCACCCAAACTTATCATGATACATATTGAGGCATGTACTATGATACCAAATGCTTAAATTGGAAAATTTCCAAAATTTAAGGGGGTTGGCCATGGTACCCCTTCCAAAAATTTAAAGGGGTGCACAAATGTACCTATGTCTTATGATAGGAAATGAATCACCATACGTGACCATATAACCATATAAGTTAATAGGACCTCATCCAATGGAATAAATTAGGTAAAAAACGAAACACGTAGTACAACGTATTGCTTACGTTTATATTTTGGCAATTTTGGGAACGGGGGAACGAGGTTATGTTTGGTTCCCCCGTTCCCAAAAATATATATATGGTAATATATATTAGGGTCCTATACTATTATACCAAATGTTTGAATTGGGCAATTTCCAAAATTAAAGGGGTAGGCCAAGGTACCCCTCTTAAATTTTTCAAGGGGTGCATTAATATACCCATGTTTTATGAAAGGTAATGAACCCCTGCATACGCCCATATAACCATATAGGATAATAACACCTCATCCAAGGCGATAAATTAGGTCAAAAACCAAACACGTGGTTGTACTAAAATTTGGCAATTTTGTACCCATGAAAGGGAACGAGGTGGACCACCCAAATTTATAGTGACACATACTAGGGTTCTATACTATTATACCAAATGTTTAAATTGGGCAATTTCTAAAATTGAAGGGGTGGGCCAAGGTACCAATCCCTAGTTTTTAAAGGGGTGCACCAATATACCCATGTCTTATGAAGGGTAATAGACTCCCGTATACGCTCATATAAACATATAAGGTAATAGGACCTCATCCAAGGCGATAAATTAGGTCAAAGACCAAACACGTGGTTGTACTAAAATTTGGCAATTTTGTACCCCTAAAAGGGAATGAGGTGGACCACCCAAATTTATCATAATACATATTAGGGTCCTGTACTATAATACCCAATGTTTAAATTGGTCAATTTCCAAAATTTAAGGGGTGGGCCAAAGTACCCGTCCCAAATTTTTCAAGGTCTGCATTAATATACCCATGTATTATGAAAGGGAATGAACCCCTGTATACGCTCATATAACTATATAAGGTAATAACACCTCACCAAAGGGGATAAATTAGGTCAAAAAACCTCGAAATTTGAATTTTTGCAATTTTTTTACCCATGAAAGGGAACGACATAGACCCCCAATACTGATAGGGGTACATACTGTGGTCCTAGGCTACCATACCAAATTTTTAGATTTGGCAATTTTCAAAATTTAAGGGGGTGGTCCTATGTACCCCTGCCAAAATTTAGGGGGTGAGCCAACGTTCCCCTGCCAAAATTTAGAGGGGGTGGTCCTAGGTATCCCTAGGTCATTGACCCCTGGCCAAGGTCATTGACCTTTGTCCTATGACGTCACAAATGTCGGGGTCAAAGTCCAAATTTGCCTCAAGTGGGGCAATTACTATTATTATTATTATTATTATTATTATTATTTATTATTATTATTATTATGTTACATATTACTTGAGATTACCATTAGGAACGACCATTAGGAAGACCTAGACGCAGATGGAAGGACAATATTAAGATGGATCTCGCAGAGATGGGAATACAAAATAGAAACTGGATCCAGTTAGATAAGGTTAGAAGTCAGTGGAGAGCTTTTGTGAACGCTGCATTGAACTCCGGGTTCCATAGGCCATAGAGTTGGTTAGTATTGCTTGAGATGCAAAATATAGCTGCAATATTTTTAGAAGGAATGTTGCCTAACTAATAATACCTATGAGAAATGTTAGGTTTCTAAAGTTGTGGAAACTACTCTTCCCACACTAGGAAAGCAGTAATTACGTAAGTTCCTCTTACCTTCTACAAATAAAGCGATGTATAGCACATATAACACTGGATAAATATATTAAATTTTAAACTGGAAAGTAGAACTTTACGTATTGTTTTGTCTGTGAAACATATGCTTGTTTAGCTTTATTGGAAAGTGTTAATTTTCCCAAAAATATTGAACGTTGAAAAGCAGCAATAGAATTTCCTTATATGGGCCAAAAAAGAGAGCTGATATTTCTAAAGGAGGCAGGCGTAACAAAACTGGATAGGAGATAAACATAAATCGAAAATGTTATGTTGAGAACATTTTCATTGATTTTGTTTTCTGCCTCAAGCACTGACAAGGTCAGACAAATATTGTCTATTACGTTTAAAATTGCTTGAAGAAAAGTTTAACAGAATACCACAGATCTTACCACTGAGTAAACAGTTGTGACGTGCTCACTTGGAGTAAAACAACATATATCGAAATAAGAAGTGTTTTCTGGCTCCTGGCAAATAAAAAGTACTATTTTACTAGCTCTTGGAGTAACCAACTGCGCATGCCGTTTGATAGCTTCAACTAAGAGGGGTGCTCATTCAAAGTGCAACTCGTAGAAAGGGTAGAAGTCAGAAATGCCTGAGAATAGAAAGAGCGTGTTCTCGCTTTAGTGCAAGAAGGCTATTTCGCTTCCCAAGCCGCTAAAAGGTGTGGAGTTTTACCAAGAACAGCACAGAAGTGGATAAAGCGTTTTCGAGAGACTGGAGAAACTATGCGGCGGGAAGGTAGTGGTAGGCGTCGTGTGACGACACCAGAGCAGGACGGGCAGCATGTTGGTACAGCGCGACTTAATCCCAACATGACCGCCAAACAACTTCGGCACGCACCAGCTTTTCCAGGCTCTCGTGATACTGCTGTACGGCGTCTTAGTGAAGCTAATCTTCACGCCCGTCGTGCTGCTGTGGAAGAATTTCTCTCGGAAGAGGATATAAGACTACGGCTTGAATTTGCGAAAGAAAATGTGAATCGTGATTGGAGAAATGTTGTCTTCATAGACGAATGCACATTCTTCCTCAAATAACGGCCCAGTAGTCGTGTATCGTCCGAAAGGCTCCAGGCATGATCCCAGATACGTTTTCCACAAACGTCACTGTGGACGCGTATCTGTATCTGCTTGGGCTTTCTTGACATCACAGTGCCTTGGAGTACTCCATAGGGTAGAGGGGCGTCTTACCGGTGAGCAATATTTACATATCTTTCGGGATGTTATGCTACCATCTGTGCGTTTCCTCTACCCCGATGGAGTAATGCAGTTTCAGTACGACAGGTCTCCGGTTCATATGTGGCAATTAGATCAGAATTGGCTCTCGCAGCAGGCTGATTTAGAGGTCCTAGATTGGCCACCGCGTGAGGCCGATATGAATATAATTGAGACAGTATGAGCAGAGGTCAAAAGGGTGATGAAGAAGAATTGGTCTAATCCTCCTCCATCCACAAAAAATTAACTATGGGAAATCGTTGGAAACAGTTGGGAGGAAGTCACCCTTAGTGAACGCTTTCTCCGCAGACTTAACGAGAGCATGGCCAGAAGACTCCAGGCAGTCATCGATGTAGGAGGTCATTGGACCTCCTATTAAACACTTATATATAACAGCTCTTTTCAGGGCTACGTATTCCCTTCCATTTTTTTGAATGCCAATGAAAATGTATCTACGTCGCTTTCACCGTTAAACAATGAAAATGGAAAAACATAATAACAGTGGACAAGACTCGGTCGTTCGAACTTGTGTATTGTAATCTCTTATTTATCCCCTGAGGCACCAAGTAACACGTGGAAAATTTTCTTGCAAAAGATATTAGTAGTTCATAAGAACACACTCTCTTTTATGTAATTCCTATGCCCCTTGCTGCTATCGATGGCGTGAAAACAAAATGCTACACAAAACCCCACATCATTTCACCAGTAGATTGCTGTTTTCTGATCAGTTAAAACAGTATTCCTGGATACCTAAGCGAAAAACGTATTTCTTTATGATGTATTCCACGAAAAACCTAAAGAGCAAACAAAATAAAAACGAAAAACAAACAGAAAGATTCGATGTAAAGAGCTTTGCCTTTTTCGAACAAACCACCCAATGTATCAGTGTCATTGCAACCAATGTCGCGCTGATGTAATGAATAACAACATGTAGTAAAGATCATGGGATCTTCAGATTAAATCCAGCTTGTCTTATGGTTTTGTTTTCTTCACCACATTAGAAGTTTTTTTAATTATCCAGTCATGTAAGAAAAGCAAATTTTGCAGAAATATAACATTTTGTTTTGGGAGGTGTATTAGCACGAAGAAATAGTTTTATTTCTTGCAATCCAAACCGTGAAGAATGAGCTAACGAATAGCGTTTATGGGTCTTTCGATAAGCACCATCCAGTATATTGTTGTCGGCAACGTTACGTTTATTTTTATTTTTTTTTTTCGTTTGCGCGCATCACGTTCTGTTTCTCAATGAATTCTAATGCTAAATTTTAATCCGCTATTATTTCTTTCGTCGTGTTCACTTCCATCTGCAATGTTAGATTTAGGCATAGTTACTATCCTTTAAATTGTATCGAAGTTTTGTCAAGTTTCCAGTGGACGTCAGCTAACCATTTTCTTCCAAGTACTAAATGTATTCAAATATTTATTTCAAACGGTTGATTTGATTTCCCATGATGATCTGACAGACAATCACGAAGTCACTTTTACATATTGACCGCCTTATTTGGAACATTTACATATTGACCGCCTTATTTGGAACTTTTACATATTGACCGCCCCATTTTCCCCTCAAAAGTTGATTTGTAAGGACAACGGAAGATGGGCTTACATATTTCAAAATAAGATGTTTATGTTCATCTGTTCCTCTTATGATATATGTGTTAATGAATGATAAGAACCCGACTGGACCAAATGCTAAATACCGTATATTAAAAAGATAATTTCAAGTGCTTCATCCGTTTGGCTGTGAAGACAAGACATAACCTCGATGTCATTATTCTTAAATATTGAGCAAAAATGATACAAATTGCCCCTTTTCTCCACTTAGTACCGACATTTCTAAACACGGTCGGACACGTACACACTCGTTTTAAATAAGGAATTTATGTATCAAATTTCATCTCACAAACTTGAGAGATTCTATTTTTGGCATAAATTTTTACACCTCCTCTGTTAGGATACGCATTTCAATAAAAAGGCTTGACAACAATCCACTCCGAGGTAGGTGTTAACTATGTTAATAAAATTCATTTCAAACGGTTCAGCCATTTTTTGTTATGATAAATAACGTGTTTTTCATGTATGTACTATGCAGATATAGAATAATAGTATTGTTACTGTTTTGTTGTTTATTTATTTAAGTTACCTATTGATATAAAAAATGAGGTGTTATGTTAAATGTTTAACAATACCTAGCATTTTCCGTGTTATCAACTGTGAATTAGCGAATTTTGTGTGTAATATTTAAATTACATTGAATTTCATGTGTCACACTACTAGCAAATTAAGCATGAATGCGAAAACATTGTTCAGTTTCAAGTTCTCAAGAGATTTTCTTTCCTGTCTTTCTATTATTTTGTCAATAGCTTACAAAACACTGCCATCAGACTTTTGCATGTATATTCTTTAACATTTTTCCCATATACTTTCCTCAAAGTTTAACGAGAATCTACCCCGAGACTACAAGAACCAAAAACGCACGAGCTAGCCACTGGACCAGCAGAAAGCACATAAGTTTTACTAACAGTATCATACAAATTTTCCGTGTGTATGACGATGCAGGTCTGCTCCGGTCATATCAGGACATGAGTGTAACTGCTTCCAGATCACGAAATTTTTAACCAGTTTCATCACTGCTTCCCAATACCAGCATAATAATAGGGTCTGTTCCAACCCGAACGGAATGAACCGACTTTGGTGTCAGATATTTTTTCTAAAAAACGGACTTCGATTCTCGGCGGAAGCTCATGCTTATCGGATCCCACGTTCAGCTGGAAGTCTATGCCTCATATAGCCTCGGTGCTGAATGGGACGCTAAAATCAAGTCAGCTACCACAACTAATAGTAATTCTAGAAAGACCTCTGCAAACCATTTTCTTCATAATAAACTTTCTTTTCGTACCAAACAGGACAAACATATATGTATAATACGTATTCTGCATAACCTTCCGAAGTATCCAAACACTTCAATATAAGAAAAAAAGAAAAAAAGAAAAGAAAAATGAGATAGGAACTTCCACCAAAAATAAGTTCTAGCAAGTAAAGTAGGCTATTTTTTGGCATTATTCAATTTGTCAGTTGCTATATTTGCTAATGAAATGTTCTCCCTAAACTATATGCAAAGTAAAACATATCTTTTCACCAAAAATCCATTGTTAGATTCGTTAATTTATATAAAAAATCGGAAAACAGAAGCTGGGTGAGTGAGTTATTCCCTAGATTTATCGCTAGTTTAGTCAGTTTGTAACGACAATAATATAACCATTTGACGTCAAATTAGTGTTGCGTTCTTTAAAGTTTAAAGTTCTAAATATATTCCAGATTCTATCGAGAATCAAATTCAAAATGTATATTCAAGAAACTTGCATTTCAGCATATGAGAGCAAATATTTTGCCAACTTCAAATACCCTGCATTTCATTGGAGTTTAATTATAAAAAAACTGCTTAATTCTATTACAGAATGGTTCATAATATTTGTCATATTACCTTCCACATTTTCAAGTGTAAATGTATTATTTTTTCATTTATTTAGATAACGAAATGTAATTATATAGTGACATTTTGAACAATGAACAATGCGTATTTTATATCTAAACAAAAAAAAATGTTATATTCAATTCCAGAAATAAAGATGATGAAAACCATTGTACTGACCACACACAAAACAATTGAAATCCATCTCTTTGACCACAGCTAACTATGAACTACAATTAAAGAGAATTCAATTTATTTTTCAGCTGTAAACTTATTCATAGTTTTTATTAGGAGTAAAATCTAGAACAGTTTTACACTTGTGAAATATACTTCATTGACAATAAATATATAAATAATTACTTGCAGAATATCGAATTACACTTTAAACTGTAACAATATTTTTCTTTTTACAGGAGTCTTACCTGATCACTGAAAAATGAAAATGAAAAATAGTAAGACTAACAAGAAGAAAGCAGACATTGGTAAATGAACTTCGCTACCATTTTTTGCAAGGTGATAGTGGACATTTAAAGTGTTCATATTACAAACTGGGAGAGTGAAATGGCCTAATATAGCAGAGAAAAAGCGTCTTAAAGTTTTCGACTAGCCGCATATGTCATACGTTGTGCCATTTACGGCGTGGCAAAATCAGTACCATTTCTGACTCACGTGTGAAGGGTCACGGGTTCGATTCCCGCTCGAGTCAACTTTTTTGTCTTTTGCTTCAATCAATAAAGTAGCCACTTGTACCAAATTTCACAGAAGTAAATCCCCACGTTAAGCGGGTTTACATATCCAGGCTCCTAACTATGAAAACATTTACGGTCGATCCAACCCCAATCATTTCACAGATTAAACCTGTTGTATATAACTTATTAGGACATAAAATTGAATATAATTTATACGGAAAAGACTTTTATACATTGCAAGAGTTGTAACGTCCAAATATTCACCACAAACTTATAGTCGTACCCACATAAACAAAAAAAGTGTGGAGCAAGAAACCACTTTACATAAAAGTCAAAAGAGGCTCAGTGACGACATACGAACTGGTCGAGCGGTTTGGGTCATTAGCCTATCAATCAGAAGTTTATGTGTTCAAACCCTATAAAAAATATTTGTTTTGTTGTTTTTCTAAAAGGGAGTTTCCATTTTCATCAGAGGGTTGAGAACATTTCTTTGAATAAATCTTTGGCAATTACTTTTTTCTCAAATTCTGTTACAAGCGAACATTATATGAATTGCAAATCTCTCATTCATATATTGACCATCCCCCGGGAAGAATCTTCTGAAATCGTGAATGCTTATAATTAGTTTTTCATTACAAATCAAAGGATAATAATAAAATATTGAACATACTTAATATTTTTTTCTCAGCTGTGGATTTTAGATTTGCAATTCATATAATGTTCGCTTGTAACCGAATTTGAAAAAAAAGTAGTTGCCAAAGATTTTGTCAAAGAAATGTTCTCAATCCTCTGATGAAAATGGAAACCCCCTTTTAGAAAAGAAAACAAAACGAATATTTCTTACAGGGTTTGAACATATAAACTTCTGATTGATAGGCTAGTGACCAAAACTGCTCGACCAGTTCGTAAGTCGTCACTGAGCCTCTTTTGACTATTATGTAAAGAGGTTTCCTGCTCCACACTTTTTTTGTTTATGTGGGCAGACTATAAGTTTGTGGTGAATATTTGGACGTTACAATTCTTGCAATGCATAAAGGTGTTTTTCGTATAAGTTATATTCAATTTTATGTTCTAATAAGTTATATACAACAGGTTTAATCTGTGAAATGATTGGGGTTGGAGTGATCGTAAATGTTTTCATAGTTAGGAGCCTGGATATGCAAACCCGCTTAACGTGGGGACTTACTTCTGTGAAATTTGGTACCTACAAGTAAAATGTTAATTCACCATATGTTTATAATGAATTAAAACAAAAGAAATATCTAAATCAGTTGTATAATCTTTCAATGTTCCATGTTAACTAGCAACGAAATGTAATCTATTTCGTAAATATATTGATATAACGAGTTATATTATGGTTACCATAGTTGTTGTGTCAAAATGATCTTCACGCATCGTGTCTACATCTGACAGTGTAAGAATTACAAGGGGGATGAGAAGAAAATCCCCTCTGGTAATACTGAATGTTACTATAACCAAAGGAGATTTCCTCCTTATTCCCCTTGTAATATGCGGCGAAAATCTGTCTCCAACATTGGGGGAAGGACGGATGAAACCAGTTTCATATTTTTTTTAAAGCGATGTTCAAAATATTTATGAAGTTAAAAAACAACACTGTGGAGGATCAGGGGAACAGAGTTGTCTTCAACATTGGGAGGCGGGCAAATTTGTGGCTTATTCTTGGAGGATATTAATTTCATCTCATTTTCCTTTGTAGCAATCGGACATAATTCATCACATTCCTCCCCAAAAAACACATTTCAAATCGGATTATTGGGGAGAACAGTACCTCAGTTCCAGGATTGGAGGGGGATATGTCCTCCACATCCTTCCGTGCCATTTGCGCTAGTGCTTGTAATATACACACTGTCAACAGATGTAGACACGAAGCGTCAAGAACATTTTTTACAAAACGATTGTGGTGACCATAGTATAACCCGTGATATCAATATATCGTCCCTCTCGAGACAAAAGGGAGTATCTCATTTTCTTAATTTTTCCAGAAGACAAGTTTAAACCTTTTATTATTATTTATTCTGTCTTTTTTAAAATTTAGTTTGATATCCTTCGTGTCAGGTATGTAACTTACGAGATCAAATTAAATTTTGACAGAACAAGATAAAATTAACTTATGATAACATCTTTAAACTTGTCTTCTGGAAAAGTTGAAAAAATGAGATACGCCCCTTTGTCTCGAGAGGGACGATATTTACGAAATAGAAACATTGAAAGATGTTACAACTGATTTGAATATTTTTATTGTTTTAATTTATTATAAACATATGGTGAATTAACATTTTACTTTTAGCTACAAATGGCTATTTTATTGGTTGAAGCAAAGAACAAAAAAGTTCAGTTCAGCGCGTATCGAACCCCGAATCCTTCGCGCTTGAGTCAAAGATGCTACTGATTCTGCCATGCCGTCACTTGATAAATTTGCGCAACGTACGACATATGTCGCCAGTCGAAAACTTTAAGGCGCCTTTTCTCTTCTATATTAGGCCATTGCGCTCTCCCAGTTTGTAATATGAACACTTTAAATGTGTACTGTCACCTTGCAGAAAATGGCCAAGAAGTACATTTACCAAAGTCTGCTTTCTCCTTGTAAGATACGAACGCTAGTCTCGGGAATGGGAATTCTGCACGGATTCAGCGAACTACGGAATAAGATACACAAGTCAT